>NW_028279130.1:0-199010 GCF_059751315.1 Micrasema longulum
TGTGGAAACCTCTAGTGGGTACCTCGTTTGATAGATATTCACGTTATTTTTCAATATGGTCAGACCAGTCGAAGGCGCCAGCTCTACATAGATTAACAGACCCGGATTGAATTAAATAGCGATCATTAGGAACTAAAAATATAACATCTCCGATGTTTTATTATATTGTTAAATTCGAAAATATAAAATGTTACTTCTATTACAAAAAATAGAGCATGATTTTTCATTTAAATAACACATACACATAAGAAGTTCTAATCACAAATAGAAAAGGTAGTATCTTTAATCTCCTTATATTCACAGATGCATAGTTTTAACTTGTATTTTACCCGTTCTTATTGGAAACCGTTTCAAATAGAAACGAATCAATCTATACAAAGTGTAAATAGTGAAAGATTTTTTAAAGTAATTGAAAAATAATAAAATCTTTAAACAGATATACCCACAATATTGGTTAGATACACGTTACAGTGCCCCTTTTTTCTTTTCTTATTCGTAATATTTTATGTTTATCACTATCATTCTATTTATAAGAAACTTTAAATGGATGTATGTGCTATTTTTTAAATGACAACTGTTGTTTTTCCTAATAAAAATAACTATTAAGCTGAATAATTTATTGCAAATGTGCCGTTCTCAATAAAAAATACTCCTAAAAATAAACGCAACTTTTTCCATTAAAAGTACGTTTTTTTATCTCAGTGTTTTTAATTTTTATATAAAATATCATAATATATAAAAAAATTCAAGAATAACAATTTTATGTAACTTTAAAAAATCTTAAGTAATAAATAACTGAAAAAATGTACACGTTTAAAGTACAATTTTCGCAAGCTTTGCGCGTTCTTACAGTAAAGTTCTTTATGCCATTGGAACATTACGATAAACCTGGTGTAATCGCATTGTTAAAATGAGTACGTTTTTTGTGCAAGTGACAACTATGCGGGCACTTTCCACTTTCTAAACTATTTTTTAAGACTTGGCCAGGAATAGAGCACCGCAGATGTTGACTGGATAAACAACAAGCGTGATTTTCGGTTTTCGTCATCACCGCAGGTGCAAAGTGGACGGAGATGCGATACGTCACCGAGAGATGTCAGACGGGAGGAAAACAGAAAACACGTTAGGTCATCGCGGTGGCTAATTAATTCGAGGCACTGAATATTCGTCGGTGGTTAAAAACAGATTCGGGACTTGTATTTTATTAATAAGATTCTTACCGTGTGTGTGTTTTGTGATGAGGAGGGTGACAGTGGCGCGGGGGTAGCAGGCAACAGGGAGTTGGTTTGAGGCAAGGGTCCCAGAGGCCTTCGAGGCGCTACAGCTTGAGCTGGTCCCAATATCGAAGCGGCGTCGAAGGCCCCCGCAGCCGGATGCGTCTCCAAAGCAGTCTGGAGCTCGCAGATATAGTCTATCACGTGCTGAATCACTTCCAACTTTGAGATCTTCCTGTTTTTTGGCATGAACGGTACCAGGTCTTGCAGCTTCGACAGATACATTTGGATTTCCGCATTTTCACCTCCTCTCGCCCTCTGAACGCGGCCCGAGGAGATCGGGGGAACGGGGGCTCCGGTGGCGCACACTGCAGTTATGGCCTTCATTTTCAGCAAAAAAATATTTCCTCAACAAAAGGTGAGATGAAAAAAAGTCACTCGACACTTAGCACAACACGAGCGGAGTATAAAAAAATCACGAGCGGTTCACAGAAGTTGGTGTCGAAATATTGACAGATCAATAATAACGCGACAAAAGGACTAGTTCAACACGGCTCGCGACTTCGGCAGTCAACTGATGAATGACGTCTGCGGCGCATGCACTGGGATATATAGCCTCGCGCCGGTTCCCCCACCCCAGGACGGGTAGCCTATTGGAGTGCCGTATCTAAACGCCAGGGCGTTCGGAGGCGCCGTCTCGACCAATAAGAAGGTGGCGTTTCGACGTCTAAGAGGAAAGCGGGGGGAAACTACCTGTTCTGAGTTCGATTGTGTTTTTTGAATTGGTTCGGTGGAGTGCTTCTGCTTTGATTTTTTCCCATGGTCCCGCGGTAGAATGGATTATTATTATGCAAAACGATTGTTTTATTCTCTCAGTTTAACAGCGCAAAAGCCCGGCTCACGCGATGGACGATATTATCATTATTTACTGACCGATTTTACATATGCAGTATTATGTTTAACTTTCCATATTATTGAGTTAACAATTCGTTTTGTTCGTAGTTTAATGGTGACAAGCTAGAATATTAATATTTAATGTGTGCCTTTAAGATTATATCTACAGAAAACAATTTATGATACCTTATGAATTTACTTAGTGAATTTTAATATTGACTTACATTTTATCATTATGTCCATAAAAAAAAATCAGATTTATTTCTAATAACATAAGTGTCAATTTGAAAAATATATGCATCTATCAAAATTATTAGATAATGCTCTCTAAAAAAATAGTTACCGCAGAGAAGACACATTATTTTTAATGTTTCATATTTTATAAAATGCAAAAATTAATAAATAAATAAAATCACCTAAAAAAATAACAAAAGGTTAGCCAAAAAATAATCGTTTTCGGGGATTGATTTAATTTAAAAAAAAGTCGGTTAGTATCTAAATTTTTATTTGGCTACTAATGTTTTACTTATTAAATAAATTGAATTGTTTAAAATCTGTAATATTAATGACAAGAGAAGTATTAAACTTAAAAATGAACAATTTAATGCAAGTACCTGTAAATACTTCAAATAATCCGGAAAAAAAGTGTCTATCATCATCATCATCTCATCAGCAACGATTTGCGCATAGGGCTCTGCGTCAGTACCTTTACCAAATGCGGTGAAGGTAAGGTGATCAGTCTAATGCTTTATCGAGCCCGAGGCTTAATGCACAATAGGGAAATGCGCCAAGTAGGAACTTACTACAAACACGAGGAAACCGAAATAAAAATAAAAAATCCAAAACAAACTTTAATAAACAATGCAGAATGCCACACAACTTAGCTTCCTCTAGATTAACATATATTCTCATGCACGAACGCTGATTATTCTACATTCAGCATATCCATCTTGTTGGATTTAGTCATGTCATGTCTTTCTCGGTCTTTCGTGTTTTCTTCATCCAACGACTTCGCTTAGTTGTCAAAATCTTTTGAGTAATTCTTTTGCTGTCCATTCGCTCCACATGTACAAAACAAAGCAGCACCCTTTCTTAATTCTGTCGATAATATTTGCCTAAGTATTGCAAACTTATTTTTATAGATTTTACTGTCTATATTTTTATTAGATTTTATCAGTTTTGTCGCAAGAGGCTAAATTTACAGTTCACAATGTAGCGAAGTATGGACTTCGAAAAACAGGGATGAAAATAGGCGGAATGCTGTCGAAATGCGATCTCTCGGACGAATGTGTGGTAAAACTAGGTACGATATATGCACAATTATTGAGATCTGACCATTATGTAAGGCTGATATAAGAGTTATCAACCAAATCAAGAAAGGAGCTCTGCGTTGGTTTGGACATGTGGAGCGAAAGGACAGCAAAAGAACGGCTAAAAATATTTACGATGCGATTGTTGATGGATGCAGAAATAGAGGAAGGCCAAGAAAGACACGGCATGACCAAATCCAACACATACTTGCTGATGGACATGTTAAAAGTTGGAATAATCGGCGCGCATGAGAAGATGTATTAATGTAGAGGAAGCGAGATCTGTATGCAAAGATAGAGTGATGCAGCGTTCTATCATCTCTGCCTACCCATACAGGGAAACAGCGTGATGGTTTGTTCACTAGATTTAAACCGGGCTCTGCTCATGATTGATTTAAATTATTTCTTGATTACTTACCCTTAACCGGTGTTATTTTATACAAAAGAAGCCAAAAAAATATTTGAAAATAATCAACGTAGTAGTATGTAAAGCATTTCAAATGTCGTGGTTTTGTCTAAATTTTCATTTGCGCTGCGCGGTGTTACGACTTACCCCTAATGATTGTTAGTTTTTACTGAAAAAATCGAAGAAAAGATTGACCTGAAAACAACACCATTAGAAATGGAATTATTTATATTAAGTCTTAATTTCGCAGTGCTACGACAAACGGTTAAAAATTTGATTAATACCAATAAATCCGAGAAAAAATGACTTTAAAATAATGGGCGGTTGATATATAAATATTATTGTTGTGGCTGTATCAACTAATTACTCGTCCCAACACATAACATTTAGTCCCATGGAGTTGGGATATATGTCTCAAATAATGTGTAAAAAAAATGTTTTTAAGTAAATAAATAAATATTAAAATTAATCATTTCAAACATTTATTGTAAATTTTACCTTAATAGTTGATTTTACAATTAAGACGGTAATTAATAGCATTATTGATTGAATCGGCATTTAATTTATAACACTTCAAAATTAATTATTGTAAAATAAGAGCTTTGTTATTAGTAATACACTTTTACCCCTCACAATTTTATTATTATTGAATTAATCGACTGATTGCAGATGATGATTATTGACGAATAAACTAGTAAATGTTGATTCGAAACATTTTAAAGTTATTACTTTTTATTTCAATACGTTATTTTTAATTTTTAACAAATACGTATTTGGGTTGGTACATTATTATTTATTAAACACCTGCAAACCCACGTGAAGCGTTGAATGAATTTCTGAAAAAAATTTAAGTTCACTACGAAACTATGACGTCCTTCGAGGAAAAACACAAAGGATCGATAAAGCTGATAATTACAGAAAGGTCACTCAAACCAGACACAAGAAGTTGTGTTATTGTCGATAATACCTATAACCTTCTATACTTGGAAGGATTAGATTTTATTGAAAAGGTAATTTGCAGGTGTTATTCCAGAAGGAAGGTCATTAATGAGTTTTACGGTGATTTTGATAGTTTTATTATTGCTGATAAATAAATAATATTTTTGTGGACAGAAAATAAAAGTCTAGGCAGTTACAGGGCTTATGATCCGTCATTTGCTGGTTTAAATGATCACTTTACACGCTACTAACAATAACTATTTTTCCTGCATTCAACAATATGTTTCTTCAGTTTTTTCATGTGTTAATTTAACGATATAATTTAATTTTGTAACCATTTTCAACGAGTCGTAAATAACTCACTATCAGAAAACAGGAATTAAGTTAGGGTAGAGTGGGGTTTGAACCTCGGACCTCTGATCCGTGAGTCCGCCACACTGTCCACGGGACCACAAACCCGATCAAAAAAGTAAAGTAAAACAGCTGAAACTTTTATTGACGCAGGTGAGATTCTTACGAATAATTTCATCTACTCGTACAAGGCATCGTCTGAAAATACATATTATGTAAGAAGGTACTCTTTATTTTTTTTATTTTTGGAAACAATATTATAATAGGATTGCTCAAATTTTTAAAAATAAAATAAATTTAGCGTTTTTTCCCTAATGTAATTTAAAACGTTAGTAATTAATATTCGCTTGTTTTTTACTTGTGGCACGCGTTTTCTACCTTTTTATTATAATAAATATTATGAAGTTTCTTTAGCGCAATCAAAGAATGTTGAACTTATTAGTGAAATGTGTTCATTTCTCAACTATTTTCGTTATGTTTTCCAATTTATATTTTTGTTTAATTTCCTTATTACTAATGTTATATTAAATAATGTGTATTTATGCTTCAATTTTTATTATTATCGGTATGTTTTCTATTTTATAATAATTATGTCTCATTTCTTTACTATTAATGGCATATTTTCTAATTTATTTTTATGATTCAATTTTTATTATCTTTACTTGCATGTTTTCTAATTTATATATTTATATTGATTTTTTCTAGTGTTATTATTTATTTATTTATTCACACTCTTTATCAAAATATAATTCCATGTTCACTTTGCCCAGCTTACAAGGGTGCAAACCCCGTTCCAAGCTAGGCAATTACATTTTAATATATTATAATAGTTAACAAATTAATATAGAGCACAGACAAACAAAATATAAACTTATTCGGATACACATTTGATTCATATACACACAGACATACACATATATACACACATATATTTATATATATATACACATATATACACATGTACATACACACACACGTACATACACCCATGCGCATACACATACATACATTCATAAAAACATAGACAATTTATTTATGCGAAGTTGTCATCTATAAATATTTTTTTTTTAATTATTCCTTATTTTTTATATTTTATTTTTGACATCTAGTAAGATTCTCCAATCCGTGGCATGCATCAACTTTTCTGACTCCCTACGACCAATGTCATGAAAGAGCGAGGTCAACACCTTTCGTAACTTGACAACACTCCCGTCTTTCTTTTTATTTTATTCTTTGAATTTACCTTTTTATTCTTTGAATTTATTAAGCATCATTTAACGAAATAATTTTTAAAAAACCCATGTAAAAAATAAGGTCCTTTCTAAACACAGGAATTTCCTAGCTAGTCGGGACCTGAAACAAAGAAACTCTGTACATTTTAAAACTGTGAAATACATAAACAAATAAATATTTAACTATGGATTTTAATACTAAAAAGGGTACCTCATACCCTCAACTGTTTTAAAAAATATTTATTTTATATAACACGTGCAAATTGTAATCTACACAAAAAAACATTTTGAAAATCACAGCAAATTGTTAACGACAGAGCAACGTATATGCACACAGTACAATATAATTTAAATAGTGGATTGATTTTGATTGTTTATTTTTATTTATTTGAAAGCTGGCAAATGCACTAACCAATACACGTACATACAAGTAATCTCCACTCGATTTCCTTTTGCAGTATATTTACCAGAAGGTAGCAAGTAAATAAATAATGAAATTTAAAAAAAATATAATAAATATCAATCCGCCCTAATTTTACCATGTCGCGTGGATTTGTACGACATTTTTTAATTCGGCCTATGAGAAAAAACACACAATATGGAAGTCTAGGCATTTACAAAGCGTACGACCTTTTATTGTAGCTAGACTTCCATATTCCCTTCTTAAAAATGTTTTCCCTCTATGTTGAAATAAATTTAAATATGAATAACTTCCCGGGGAGGAAATCCAGCCAGTCTGCAAGCATTTAGACATACTCAAACATTGTAGAAAAAACACAAATTGATAAATTGTAATGGTAATTTAGAATGTCATATATATTTTAACTAACCGGTGTGAATTAACACAAACTATATTTAAATCTGTCGGCCTCGTGGTGTAATGGTCAGCGCGTTTGCCTACCATAAAAGAGGTCTCGGTTCAATTCCCGACATGGTTAACATGAAATATTTATTCAAAAGAGTGTTCACATTAGAATATTTCATAGTCCCTGGACTGGTACCTGAAGCGAAGGACTGATCATCTAACCTTGTAAAAAATGATCAAGATTCGCTGCGATTGGTGTACCAATTAATTCGCATTTCTGGACGTATTTTCTATCCTGATTTTTAAAAAATCTTTCAAAATCTCATTTGAAAATCTAGGAAAATATTTTTAGTGATTTATTGTTACGTCGCTGTCTGGGAATAAAGTAGAAACCTTTTGAAATTACAATCTACCTGTAAACTTTAAAACATGACCTGTCTGTTTCAATGTAGTATACCTGAAACTGTTTTCCTAAGGATCGTCCTTTCAAAATCCAGCTATTTATAGTCTATTCAAATAAACGTATTCCGATTTTTAAAATATATTTCTTTCTAATACGTTTAATCAATTATAGTCCTTAAAATATAGCTTGATTAGAATGACAGCTGTCAAACTAATTTCATTAGTGATGAAATGTTTTATTATATATAAAATTTAGTGAAGTTAAAGAGCTGAAACCTTTATTGTTGTGAAGAGAATCATCTGACTGAATTATTTCACATACTAGGCAACGCCTGAAAACAAAAATCAACAAATGGAAGAATTGAAGAAATATGGATGTTCAAACATAGGCAAAATGGTTAATGTTACACAGTGTGTAAAGTGGCCACTTAAACCAGCCAATGACAGGTCATAAGCCCTGTAAATGCCAAGACTTCCAGATTCCCTTATTTAAGGTATTCTCCGTCTCTGTTGTAATTTTTTCATTTTATTCATATTTATTTATTTATTTATATACGGCATTTCTGCCATTTACATATATGTGGTATAAAGAGTGCTTAGAAATAAAAATATTAAAAAATAAATAAAAATCGAGTGTGAAATATTAATATACTCGTACTGTACACATTATTAATTACCTGAAATACATACATATTTTAAAGAAATTATACAATAACAAAATACATTAATTATAATGCATTAAAAACCCACGGTTAATACATATAATTAACCGTGGGTTTTTAATGCATTATAATAGGACTGGAGGTGCTAGCATTCGACAGGGTTTTCTATCTCAAGGAATAATTTCAAGTCATCGGCAAAATCGCGAGAAGTTGATGACCTTTACGTTCGCGATATCATTTATGAAGATTGTAAAGAGGAGTGGACCAAGGTTTGAATCTTGATTGTACATTATATGTGATTATTTTTAGAATCGAATGAAATGGGACTTACGAACATAAAAAAAATTATGCATCTTGAGTTGAGCATACTGAATAGACTATACAACTCATAGACATAGGTACTACATACATATTATTTGTCTGACCACATCCTAAAGCGCAAGTGTTTACCCACCATCCACTATCTCTTATAGACTGTATACTGTATACTATGGCGGAGCGGCTTTCTGTTTACCTGTTGGAGGTATGCAGTCAGCTTTAAGGGCTAATGCGTTTTTCTCTGAATGGCTTAATAACCCACCAAGAAACAAACCATAAATCTCACGGACTAAAACATAATGCGGACCTATTTTGCTTTTCAAGAAAGACTGTGTATATAATTAACTTCCTCCTTCCAAGAGAACGATAAAGAAACAGGTGACTTTAATGTTTGAACACGTGCATCAATCGGCTAATCAGAATTCGTTTACTCAAGTAATTGGTGTCATTCTATGGTACATAATTATGCAGGACTAAATTTGTCAAAATTTGTACAAAATTACTGCAAGGGAGACGGAAAAAAATTGAGAAGAGAATACGCCCTGTGAGTGTCTAGATTTCCATATTCCGTTTCCATATATATTTTCCCTCTCTTTTGTGATTACAAATGTCAGTCTTAAAAAAAGACTATAATTTTTTTACTCACATAGTAACAAATAATTGATACCAGCGGTTTAAAAAAAATCGTTGTTTTAAAACGTAGATTAATAATTAGCTAACTCGTGTTGTGAATGAAATTCATTGCACTGTATTAGGTATTTCGTCACATAAAATAATAATAAATTTTATAAAATATTTTTAGACATAGCTGGATTCCACCCCCACTAGATAATATCAAGATTTACCGGTTTTTCTAACGGAGACAGTAAATATTTTAGAGAAACGAGTATTGAAGCTTAACTTTTGCAGCGTTATTGGCTGGTTTAAGTGTCACTGTGAGGATAATGATCACTTAAACCAGCCAATGACAAGTCATAAGCCCTGAAAATGCCCATACTTCCGTATTTCCTTCTCATTTTTTTTTCAAAACAGGAAAAGGAATAATAATTATTTTTCCACTTAATATAGATTACCTAGTATTGATCGGTTTCAGAATACAATTGGCGGCCTCCGTGGTGTAATGGCTAAGACACTTGATTGACTCACGACAGGTTCCGGGTTCGATTCCCGGTGAGAACACAAATATAAAAGTATTAAAGCCCGTGTATTCTGTCTTGTACCATAAGACGCGGTTTTTTACTCTGAAAATTCAACAAAAAATTGGAGTGCGTCATATAATACGATGCGTTTTGTCCAAAAAGGTTTTTTTTAAATTGATAGATGAATTTTGGGGTGCGTCTTATCGTCCGCAAAATACTGTATATGGCATTTTATCCTCTCTGCCTACCAAAACAGCGTAACGGTTTGTTTGTAAATATATTTTTTAAATGTGTAACCCGATCGAAACTGGAATGATCTCCAAAATCTTCCATTTCTTGTTGTGATTATCAATATTATTAAATAAACGGAGAAAAAATCATTTATCATCATCTCTGTTTTTGCACATCAACTAATAAAATCATCATTATCATTCTCTTTCCGAAGCTAATGGTGCATAGGGTACTGCATCGGTGCACCAATCGCAGCGTATCCTGATCATATTTGTTACAGGAAAGTAAGATAATCAGTTTTAGGCTTCGGATGCAGTCCAGGGACCTATGAAATATTTTAGTCTAAAAACACCTTTTTTAAATCAATATTTTATGTCAGCTATGTCGGGAACCGAACTCGAGACTTCCTGCGTGGTAGGCAAACGCGCCGACTAATACACCACGAGGCCGACATGATCGAATAAATCAAGTTGGGGTCTCGTGGCTAGTATTGCAGACTCACGGATCAGAGGACCAAGGTTCTAATTGTGAGTTATTTACAACTCGTTAAAAATGTCCACCAAAATTTTTATATTTTATGGTAAATCATAAGAAACCAAATATTGTAATCAAAACTAATATGTACAACCCGCAAAATACAGTAATTCAGCTTTGCAATTGGGCCTTCTGGCCTGTTGTGGTGAAAAAAAACTAGTTACATTGTCTTTGCTTAAATCTATGTAGTATTCCCACGAGTTCGTACTTAGCGGATGCAATGCTGATATTGTTGATAAAGTGCAAACACAATAGGTGGGTCGTTATAGGCTTATAGTTTGATAAACTAATGACGCAGCTGTCCAATCCATTCGCAATAATTCCTAATATGGCCGACACGTGGCTCCGCGTGTAAACTGAGAGACTAATGAAACATTAGTGCAAATATTTAAGCAGCGAAGCGGTGTATTACGTTTCTTCTAGCAATTTTACACAAGTCATAATTTGACTATCTTATGCAGATACTATTCAACCCACAATAGCGAAATACCACTACCACTACCATCACGCCATTTCCCCGTAGGGGTAGGCAGAAAGAATGGACCGCCACACACGTCTATCCTGGCATACATTCCTAGCTTCTTCCACATTCATACATCTTGTCATACATGCCCTTCGGTTATGTCTGCTTTAGACATGACCAGACTTAAGGTTTTGGTTTATCTGATTATGCCACGTCTTCCTTGGTCGTCCTCGTCTCACGTTACAGTTCATTTTTGCCATATATACCTACTTGTTTTACCATTCTTTCGTCGGCCATTCGTTCTACGTGACCAAACCATCTCAAAGACCCTTTCATAATCTTATCAATTATACTTGGCTCAGATTTACACTCTCGCCTGATTTCATCATTCGTAACCCTGTCATACATTGATTTCCCACTCATTCGTCTAAGAGATCGCATTTCAACCGCGTTCACTCGGCTTTCATCCTTTCTTTACCAGTTCCATGTTTCACTTCTATACATAAGTGTTGGGACTAAAACTCTGTTGTGCACTGCCAGTTTAGCTCCGATTGACATATTTTTATTCGAAATTACTGTGCTTAGTGCTCCGTTCATTTTGTTGTCCGCATTCACTCTCTTTTCAACATATTTTTCTACTCTTCCATTTTTTGAAAAAATGCTTTCCAGATCCAAAAATTCTTTTTCTTGTTCGAGACATTCGTTGTTTACATTTATTATGCAGTCAGTAACCTCACTATCCCTTTCAAATACCATCACTTTTGACTTACATAAAATATAACATACTATGAATATCGATTAAAATATATGAAATGGGTTTATTTTTAAATATTGTATTTTCAAAGTCAATGTGGATAAATATATTTTTCTGCTAACTATCCAATGCGAACGATTACTTAGTTTATTTTATTTATTTATACAAATACATACGACAGCAAAATAATTATGTAAATCGTATTGTTATTTGTATTATTTATTGGTGATACAGCGTCATTATCGTAAAATAGTGTTTAAAAGGTGATTCTGTTTTATTGAAATCATTTTGAATAAAAATTTATGTACTGTAAAAAATAAACTTTTGTCATAACAAGCTAAGGATTTCTTTAA
Source organism: Micrasema longulum (assembly GCF_059751315.1). NCBI lineage: Eukaryota > Metazoa > Arthropoda > Insecta > Trichoptera > Brachycentridae > Micrasema > Micrasema longulum. Next base: position 12,008 of record NW_028279130.1, read on the forward strand.
ATGGTTTAAGGAACAAGTAAATATTAAGCATAAATAATTATTGCCGATGTATTTTGAAATATCTCTGCCGTGGCACATGCACCATTTCATGCAGACTTGGGTATAATACTAATGATGATATATTTTAAATGATTAAAAATCTTCAATTTAGCTTCACTTTCACGTAAGCCCATACAAAATTTCAAAGCTTTACTCCTAAATCCGCGAATTATCTCGCCGATATTCCGAACCTCGGGTATTATTACGCGGGGTTACTGATAAACAGTTAGGGGTTGGTGGGAGAGGAAAATGCTGAGGGTGCCGTGGGAGCGTGGTCTCCACGTGTGTCTCACGGACAATGGCGCACGCCCCCGACACGCGGCTCATAATCGTGTGGGTAGATAAACGATTCGCTTTAAATCGAGACGCCATTTTGGAAAATCACCGATACTGCGATCTTATTAATGAAAATTCCATCCCTCACGTACAATGATTGAAATAGAACTAAAAGTAAAATCAGCATTTCTTAAAAGAAGTTATCAATAATTAACGCATTGTTTCTATTCCTGGGAAATCCTTTGATCCTGGGAAACTGATGATTAGATCTCTCCGTCTTTTTGGTGATCTTACAGGTGGACGTTGATCTATGGGGATCTCGTTTGCAGCAAAGTCTGTCGTCTTCCATTTTATTTACATTATAATTATTGATTTGTTTTAAATTTTCATAAAAAGGCAAACCAATATAAGTAAATGACCTTTCAAAACAAGTTCACAATCTTTATTAATAATAAGAACGAAAAACAGTAAAAGTCCTTAAACAAACCAACAATCACTCCCTTTTCCCATACGGATAGGCAGAGAGGAAAAAACTTATTTTTTTAATTTTTCGTGACTTTGAATACAGACCACCTTCCTACACCTTTATTATGTACGATTATTATGACTTTTAAATTGTTCATCTTTACTATTCGTATCGGTATATTATATACGTATCCCCCGTGTAAGAAAAGGTGGTTCCATTGTATTAACAATATTTTTATTTATTTATTTATTTATAATCATATCATATTACATACACAAAATTATAATTTATACAAAGTTGCTTTGCCTATCTAACTATTGTTCTTAAAATGTAACATGATTAGAATGACAGTTGTCAGAAAAAGTGACTACATAACTTTGTAGTAACGTCAAAGGAGTTATTTATATTGACACACGAAAAATCATTTGTATCTGGTGTGTTAATTTATTTTTTTAATACAATGCTTGAAACATAAATCAACATTAATATATAAAATCAGCTTAAAAACTAAAAAAAAACTAAAATTAACCTAATTATTAACGACGTTCTTACAAGGTTACATAATTTTGCAAAAACGTTAGAGATGGGACAAATTGATCAATGTAAATTGATCGAATAAAAAAAAATATTCGTTTGATGTTGTTCATGAAAAAAGTATAAAAATCGAATTTTTTGGTGAACAATTATGTTAAACACATTATATTAGGCTTGTTTTTCGTTTTTTATATCAATTTTCGGCAACACAGTTTCATGATTGCATGAAATAACTGATAAAACCGATTTGACCAGTGGTCAGTAATTTCCCATCGCTAATGAAATTAGTTTGACAGCTGTCATTCTAATCAAGCTATATTTTAATGACTATACTGTTATTTACACCGTTCTAAGACAGTCGAAAAATATACAAAAATAGTAATCAATATTTAGAAACAGTTATAAAGATAGTGGACAAAGTGAAAAACAAAGTAAAAAAATGAAATGAAAACGTGGTACAAAATGTAGTAAAAACATAGTAAAAATGTAGTGAAAAATAAAGCAAAAACATAGTAAAAACAAAATAATAAATGTAGTGTAAACATAGTAAAAAATATAGTGAAAACATAGTAAAAATGCAGTAAATGTAAAAGTAATAAATGTAGTGTAAGCATAGTAAAATTAACAAGTGACTTTTCCATGTATGTTAAATGTTCATTTGTTATTATTTGAAAAATAATAATTTTTATAATCCGAATAAAATAGATGCAATACAAAGTACTTGGTATCTTATGATCACACCATAAACCACAGTTTAAACCATGTTTATTTATCTGATACTTGATTCGTGACAAAAAGACTAACTTTTAATGGATGTATCATTTTGAAACCCGATACAAGCGAAACATACGTAAAATCTTTTCATTCTGCTGCATCACAATACATTCAGATAATAAGCTCTTTACGGAGATAGAAAGGGTACTTTTGGGAGTTAATAATGTTGCCATGTTCTTCCTACGCCCCTCGCCACGTGGTCGAAATGTAATATAAATCGCGATCACGTGGCATGCTGACGTCAACATCCATTTGGGGGGTTGATGGTTAAATCCGTGGGATAAATTATTGCACCCGAGAATATTTGTAATTTCGTTCGGTTTAATTATATTCGATTGTTGCTTTAACTCAATAAACCTCTCTGTCTTAGTATAAACTATAAATTAGTATAAATGCCTACTTCATTTACATCTACATTCATTACTATTATTATAGTTGGATATTTTTTGTGAAAATTACCTCAAGAGCGCTGTACAATAAATAAATGTCCCTCCACGTCTTGCAGCTACAGAGCGCATGGACGATTGGGATTCTAGTTCCTCGTTTCCAATTAATGAGAGTGTTCCCAAGTCGAATTTGTCGATTTTTTTTATTGAAATATGGAATGCGAGTGTTTCTTTACCATCTAGCATCAGTGACTCAAAATTTTAAGATTTGGAGTTATTTCCCTATAAAACGAATATATCGAATTATCCGACTTTTGCCATGTCTATTTTAAGTATTTGTTGAATTTGGTCACGTCTGACCGTGACCTGTTATTTTTGCCGTTTTTCGCTCTCCATTCGCTCTACATGTCCACAGACATCGTTCTTTACGGTTTTTTGTTGATTTTTTTTGCCATGGACGAATCATATTCATGCACTTATTGCATACGATTTTATCATACATTCTCCCGAGCGATTGCATTTCGACACTATTCATCTTACTTCTTTTCCTAATAAAATACTTTACTTGCGTACATTTGATCTCGAACTCCATTTTAAACTGATAATTTTGCCCCCTGCGACAAATAATTGTTTATTTCTATCTGATAATCAGTACATACAGCATTATACAATCTATCTACTTATACTTGAATAAGAGCAACATTGATCATTCTTGATTTTTAACTATGTGACATAGATTAAGTAAGATTCTGTTATCGTATCATTTGCCTTGGGGGATTTTTAAGAATTATAATATTATAATCTCAGTACATACATACAGCTTGAAGAATATATCTTACAAGTTAAAGGTCATAAGCCATAGTATCATTAGTTGAGTAATCCAATTAAATTATTAATATGAATGAGAGAGATTGCGATATTTTTCTTGACAGTGATGACGTTAGAGTTGGCGGAGGAAATGTTATTATGACGAGAATATAATTATAATTAGTGATTATGTTGAATTTTATGAATAGATTCATTGAACAAATCTATCTTAAGTACTTGTTAGACACAAATTGGTATAATGATAATGCGTTTTAATGAATGAATGCTAATTGTAAAACAATTGATGTTGAACACAGTTAGTAAGGTTAAATACGGATTGTTTCAATATGCAAACCACTAAAAATATATTACCGTAACATTGATTTTATTATTCCTCAATCATCATAATTTCCTACTTTAATGAAATTGTCTTCCTTTGTTGAATTCGGAAACAATTTTCTTATTTTTTTAGAACAATATTATAGGACTAAACTGAAAAAGTCTCGATTTTAGTGACATCTTATTTTTTTAAATAACTCAAAGTTAATATAAAAATAGTACATAATAACCCAAAAAAATATGCAGAATAGCACAAAAAGTTAACAGGTAAGACAATCTCTATTTATTTATATATAAACAGTTTATTACACATTTTTTTAAATATCATTTGAACAAATCCTTAGCATGTGATGACAAAGTACATTGTTTTTCTTAAATTACAAATTTTAAAAGTTTAAATTAAATTTATTTCTTTCTTTAATCGCTTTGTAAAGCACCTTTGAGGTTCTATATTACGAAAATGTCGCAATATAAGTTATCCATAATGATAATAAAGTTTTAAACAACATGGGACGAAAAGTCACGTGTTAAGTTGGGACGAATAATTAGTTAACACAAATATACGAGTATATCACCACAAATGTTATATAGTTCAGAAACATAATAATAATTTAAAACTAAAACATTTCAATCTAAACTGCAACTGATCACGCCATTTCGCCGTACGGATAGACAGAGAGGATGGACTGCCGCCACACACGTATATCCTGACATAAATTCCTAGCTTCTTCCACATTCATTTTTATTTATTTTTATTTGACACTTTATATACATAAACAGTTTATATACATATTTTGGCGGCCATATTGCCTATACTGAACTCCATGCAGTGGAAAATTGTGTATATGTTAGAATATAATAACTAATTTTAAGAAATCTGTTCTATATAGTAAAAATAAAATGTAAATAAATTATAATTTGTATATGTATACATATAAATATTATAATTGATGTAAAACGAACTCCCTCTCTAAATACAAGTTTTTACTTTATTAGAGAGGTAGAAACGTTATAATTAACTATGTATGTACAAAATATTTATCAATACTTTTTAATTACTATGCCAAAAAATCTTTTTCAATAATGAAAAAAGGCAATTTCTTTCTATCTACCTAAGCCGTTCGGTTTGAGAAAATGAGTAGTATATGGACATATTCTAGGTATCTATATAAATAAAACGTTTTATTATTTTACTATAAAACATAAATGACGCATACATTTTTTTATTTTTAATGAAATAAAAATTAAAAGAAGAGTGGAGCGGGGACGGGAAGAAAAGAAGGAGGAGAAAAGAAAAACTCAAATATATTAGCATGGTGACATTTTAATCTTGATTTTAATGTAAATGAGGGGCGTCTCTGTCTTGTCATTTATCCCCTTAGACTGTGTGGTAAGACAAAAAAGACATTTACAGTGACATTTTTTCATTAACGACATAGATATATTTACCAAAAATATTAAATTTATCAAAACTGCCATAGGTAATAAATTGTCTTTGTCCGCATCCTCCTCTCCATTGCTCTCTATCCCTGAGCAAATATAAGTTTTATAGTGAGAAGATCTTTTAATATAATTATGTATCCCCGTACTGCGGGCCAACTGTTTGTGACACCTGATTTTTATAATCCGAATCATTTCTATCAAACTTATATGTTATTCTTATTTATATATTATGTAGGTGCATATAATATGCATTTGTGTGTTCGTTTTGAATCAACGTTCGCGTATTGTCAAACCTTATTTTATTGTTGTCATTATTTCGTATTTACTGCATTTTGTGGTTACCTACCGTATTGTATAGGACTCGTCGCACATTATTCATTCGATGTGTATCAGTTAAATTTTAATATAAAATGCTTTTTTTTTTCAGAATACGGTTTTGAAATTTAACATACTTAAAAAAAAATACAATTTATATAATTTCTTGATTTGAATTTAACAAAAAGGTTTCTCACTTTTTACTAAGCTCTTTATTGTACCATTTTTAGTACAATTACAAGTTTCAAACAATTATTTTTTTATACTTACGCACCCACACACACGCACTCTCTCCCTCATTCATTCCCACACGAACATGTATCCTCTCTCTCATATAAAACAATACAAATGTCACACAAATACAATTACCAAACTTATTTTCTTATATATTAAGTGTCATTATATTTACTGTGGATTTTTTAAATTGGCTTTAGCATTGTTAAGATTTTTCTACTTATTTTGTTTATGTAATAGCTGTAAAAACCCCAAATAAAATAAAAATAAATAAATAAAATAAATAACGTAAAAAGTATCACAACCAGAAATTATTCTCATGTCTGTATAGTATAGCCGACAATCTTGTCAGACCAATTAAATTACCGATATTAATTCATTCGTACGTCCGAGAAGACAGTTAAAACTGGTTGCTCTTTTTGGTTTTTGGATGGTCCTAATTCCATAAAAAACAATTTAGCAAATATCCATGGCGCACGACACACAATATCATTTCTCTAGTGACATAATCTGGGGAGAAAATACGTGAATACGTTTGTATGAAGAAAAATGAGACCGCGTTTCCTCTTAAGACCGCATGACCAAATATTTTTTTGTAATTGTTTTCAATTCGGTGTCTATTTTCGTATTTACGCACTTTTTTTCTTTCTCAATATATATTAAGTCTCGTGGCATACAACGGCGCCATTATCGAGTATTTTTCTATAATGTTGACACGGCTCTTATCTGACTCACGTTCGTGTAGTTTCCATTGGCGCTCCTGTGACGGAGCGTGCACAAACAAGTGAAATATTGGACCGGATTACGAGGACCAATTGTTGGCAGGGGGGGCCAAGGGGGGGCCGCGTGCCGGACCGCTGGCCGGCCGCGTGCCGGGAGTGCGCGGCCCTGCTAGATTAAAAGATATGAAACGCGCACCATTATGCCGATGAAAAACACACCATTGTTGGGTATTCGTAGCACTTTAGTGTGGAAATGAACGACGCCGGAGTTAGCTGATCGCCTCGTGGGATTATAGAGGTTCATTAGTGAAATTTTAAATTGAAGGGTTGAAATTTTTAATGACCATGTTTAAGATTTTTAGTAGCAATACACATGACCTCAAAAGAAAGGGCTATAATAATCCACCCTCGCATTATTTTTTTAACAAATTGTTCAATACTTACAGATAGCAGTATCTAATAGCGCGTTTTTTTTTATCTTCATTTGTTGCAATAGAGAGGGAAAAATAAGTCTAGGCAATTACGGGGCTTATGACATGTTTTTGGCTGGTTTAAGTGGCCACTTTATACATTGTGTAACATTCACTATTCTATTAACATATTACAACAGAGATGAAGAACATTTAAGAAAAGGTAATATAGAAGTCTAGGCATCTACAGGGCTTACGACCTGTCAATGGCTGGTTTAAGTGTCCACTTTACACACTGTGTAACATTCACCATTCTGCCTATATTTGAACATCTATATTCCTTCAATTCTTTCGTCGGTTGATGTTTGTGAAGTTAAAGAGCTGAAACCTTTATTTATGCAGGTGAGATTCATCTAATTGAATTATTTCACCTACATACTAGGCAACGCCTAAAAATGTTATTTTATCAATTCTATACTTCTTCATGGACCAGGTAATTTATCAACAATATTTTAGTTTGTCCAAATTTTTGTAGACAAGGACTAAAAAAAATATAAAAAAATATTATTCACTATTCTGCCTAGGAAATCCTGCCAGTATGCAAGCATTTGGACATACTCCAACACCGTCATATTTTTTTAATTAAAAAACAATTATTTCCGTTCTTCTGATTTACACTGATGTTTTTATTTATTTATCAGTTTATACGTACATTTTTACAAAAATGGTACAAAAAACACTCTGGCAAATTATGCTTGTACTAGGAGTAGGCTCAGTATATGAAGGGTCGGCAAGCCAGAAATATTAGTATGCCTAATATTGTAATCGGTTCCAATATAGGCAAATGCATGTTCTAAGAGACCGATTTGTTGCGGCAAATATGGTTTTTCAATATGTTTCCTGTAAATAAAATAATATTAAAGAAATATAAAAACAGATATAGCCCAAAAGAGAAGAAAAAACAGTACGGTTTACGTTAAATGTAAAAATTAAATTAAATATATAAATATATATACATACACACATACATGCTACATAATAATAATAATATTTGGCTGATTTATATAGCGCTATTTTTGTAAAAAATCACCTCAAGGGCGCTTTACAATTGTATATCTAAACTCTAAACATACATTCTAACTAAACTTAAGTGATACATTATATTTCCAGATTTAAAATAGAGGGTATGATAGTTTAAAGAAGTGGGATTTTAGTTAGGATCTGAACTGACTAGGACTGTCGATGATTCGTAAGTTTGAAGGCAATTGGTTCCAGGGGGCCGGTGGCGGCAAAAGCACGATCTCCAAATCTAGTATTTGGGGAGCGCCGGATTTCAACAAGTTTTCCTCTTCCTGAATCAAATGCTGACCTAAGAGTAGATTTTCTTTGACATGTATTTTCTCTAATACAAAGGTCCGATAGGTATTTTGGAGCCATTTCATGAAGGGATTTGAATACTGTCCAGCACAGCATATTAATGCACAATCACAAATATAATAAATTTATAAATAATTCAATGGGATAGCATAATATTTAGATTATTATCCTCAATAAATTCTCAGATTCCTTACTTCCAATGTCTGTCAACCAAATTGTTTTTCTTTTTTTCAATGCTGATGGTGTATCAGATTTCCAAACACACGGTATCAGGTTGTATACTTTAGGTCCGTTATACAGAAATGATTTTTGGAATACCGCTGTACGAGCTATTGGAATCACCAAATCGTTTCTTACTATACTCCTCGTTGAGTGCGCACGACCCACAATCACATTGTTTGTTTCCATTTTTAGTCATCTTTTCTCTACTTCTTATTTATCTATATCCGCTGTGGACATGTAGGCATCACCAGACGCGCCAGGAGGTATCGGTAGCCCGAACTCTCGCCTCCTCCTGGGGCAATCCCATCCCCGTCTAGTCCAAAAACAGACCCATCAGTCTCCTATTACAACCGTTTTGATAGTGCGGCAGCGGACCTGGCTTGGACACATGCTGCGGATGATGAGAGACTTAAGCTTCTTTTTCACACTTGCGGACTCCCACCGTCCTGGAAGGCCGTCCCAACGATCCCAACAACAACCCGTTACAAATTCACAAACAATATTTGGTCGTTATCTTAATGCTTAATAAAGGAAACATTATTTTTCTACGTACACAATGAAATTGATTTATTGACTCATAATTATACAGTATTCATAAATATTACAAAAAATTAAACGTATCCCTAACTCATCAAATCCAAGAGCCCTGTGTTGAGTTGGGATACAACAGAATGGAAAGTAAAAGCATGCATATTTTTTTATTTACATATTTATTACAACAATGAATTATTTATACAACAAATTAATTAAGTAGCAAAAGTAAACATATATATTTTTTATTTTTGCTGGTGATGCATCTAAACTGCCTAACTAGGGATAGCTTCCCCGTTCTAACGCAGTAAATTATGTATTTTATAATAATATTAAAAAGTAATTACAGTTTTATTATTATGTGTGCTTTTTCAGTCTTAAATGATAATAATAAATATTAAATGAAAACATAAATAATACCAAAATCTCTATATCCTAAGTCCTAAGTCATTACTAGTAAAATAGTAGTCATTAGTAGTTATAAAGGTGCTAAACTTGCTTTGTTTCTTCGTTGTTCTCAATATTTGTTATTTAATTTTTAATTTTAATATTATTTATGTCCCGAATTGAGTTGTTGCAACTCCTGGGAATGTAATTGAACGTATTATACTTGTCAAATACTTTGTGTTTTGTGATATATACATAAAAAAAAAATTCAAAAAAAAAAACAAGAAATCAGCTTACGCCCTTCTACATCGGACAACTATTTTTCTGACTCCCTCCGACCAATATATATTGAAATTGCAGTCAACACCTTCCTCAGCCTGGCAACCCCATGATATTTCCATGAATCTGGGATAAGGTTATATATCCTCGGGCCTATATAATATTGCTGCCTTTGAGCCAAAAACGTATTAACTCTTCTCTGTAGAATCAAATCCTTATTGGAGTGTCTAGTATTATGAACATGACAAACTGTCGCGTAATTTTCCCTGTTGAGATGCGTGACCGCTACTGACCTCAATATCTCTATGTTACACAATATCACTTTGGACATTGACATTTTTCACGTCTCTGAGGGAGTTTTTCGTTACAAGATTCTCTTACTTTTTTAACATATTATTCTTTGGATATTATGTATACTTATGTGTTTTTTTTATATATACCTTATTTTACCTAATTATTTCAATATGTATGAATTAAGATATTTTATTTTGTAATGTACATATATATGAATAAATAAATGATAAATGATAAAAAAAAATATATATACTGTTGACGAATATCCAGCACTTGAAATTCTTTGAAGAGCGAAGTAGGAAAAAATGAATCATATGATATTATTTAATCATATTATTAAACAATAGCCAAAAATTAATTTAAAATGATTACATAAATGAGAATAGTTCTTAAGAAAAATAAATATAGCAATGTAAAAAAAATGAGAGATGAACTAAAATGGTTATCGTAAGAAGGAGACTTAAATTTAATATGTTGATATTTATACATATATTTTTTCACGATAAATTACCAAAATATTTTAAGGATAAAGTTGTCTTAAACAAAAATTGTCATGAATATGCTACTAGACAAAAGGATAAAATAAGACTACCATTATTGAAATGAGCTGAGTCGCAAAATTGTTTGATGTATAAGGGTTTAAAAATGTATGATGAGATGCCTGAATGTATGAATAATGAAAAGTGTCTGAAAGAATTTAAAAATAAATGTATAAGTTACTGTAAGGAAATGTAAATATATATAGATGATGTAAATGTACATAATAGTTTATATTAGTTTTAATATAAGCTAACTTAAGAAATAAATAAAAAAATGCATTTTAATAAACACCTAGACAACGCGCTTAATAGTATATAAATCTACGCAAAATCTCGCTGCAGTCTCCTGCTATGGTCTCTTCTCTTAGACAAAATCCAAACTTGTACATACTTCTAATATTGTATATTTACGTTCGCATGTTATATTAATAAATCCTTACATTTCATATTATTTTTATGTCTGTACATACTGTAAAATAAGCCCAGAATAGGGTTGATTATCCTACCCTGGGGTAATTTAGTATACAAAAGGTATATAAACTAGCCATTAATTCATAAGATTAAGAAAGGGTCTCCGAGATGGTTTGATCATGTAGAACGAACGGATGACGAAAGAATAGTAAAACATAAATATGACGAGAATGTACGGTAAAAAGGGACGAGGACGACCAAGGAAGACGAGGCATGATCAGATAAACTAAAACCTTAAATCTAACGCAGAACGAACCGAAGGGCATGTATGACAAGATGTATGAATGTGGAAGAAGCTAGGAGTATATGCCAGGGTAGATGTGTTCGGCGATCCATTATCTCTGCCTGCTCCTACTGGCATCATGGTAGTAGTAGTCGTAATAATTAGCCATTTTTTATATAACAATTCTTTTTCGTTGAAAAGTCATGTTTTTTAAAAAGATAATATTTAGTTTGGTTTCACTGCATTTTAGTAAAATAAAATATAATGCCACAAAATACTTCGCAGTTTTTTATTATATATATTATATTGTGAAGTTAGTTGATTTGTCATTACAATTTATTGATAGATATGTAAAATTATTGTTTTTATTTCTAATCATATGTATAAAGTATTTAGTTTGTCTTTAATTTCTTAAGGGCAGTGTATATTATTATGTACCAATCACTTATATATTAATTGCTTCCCTAATCAAAAACTCCACCGCACGCTCCTGGTGCCTTTGTATGTCAATTTATAAATGTTGTGTTTTTATTTACTTTTTTTTATTTGTTGTTAGTTTTAAGTTTTTTCAATTTTTACAATTGTTTAATATTTCATTAATTGTATTATTTTGTTTGGCATTTTTTGTTTCTTTTTTATAAAATTTTGTAAAATTGCCAAACACAAGAGTCCGACTTTTTTTTGGCAAGTTCGACCTTAAGTGTTCCGTTGTTTTACTGTATGTTTTGTTTTTTAATGCTAATAAAGGTTTTTATAAAAAAAAAAAATTATTATATTTTTTAGACACGTGATTTTTCTTAAGTCGTTCAAGATTAATTTTTAAATAAAGTAACCGCAAAATAGCGACAAATTTTTGTTTTTGTTTTAAGTTAGGAGATCATATTTTTGATGGGATAAAAAATGGGTGAAACGTGCGCATGCGGCGCGGAGTACCCGCAGCCGGTAACTCAACGGCCAAAAAGTGCAGATGTCAATAGTTATATTATGTCCAACAATATGGGCTTCCTTATCAAGTAGCCGGAATTGGGCTGTACTCTGTACAGTTCTATGAGAAGGGGGCCGGCTGCAGGGGCGCATGTGTGAACCCCCTGGCAGCGAATTCTCATATTGTCGCGGGGTAGGCTCAGCCAGGTGTGGTCGGCCCCCAGCCTCCCAAGTTGGCAACACCTGGATTTGGCCCGGAGATCAATAGTCAAATAACGCTCGATAAATGTTCAAGAAATCACTTAATTTACTTTGGATGAAAACTTTAAACATGTTTTTTTTTTTAAAATCTTTTTCGGTAGATTGAGGAATAAATTAAATAGAAATACTCCAGAAGTCATTTATAAAACTATAATTATTTCATATATTGATTTTTGATCTACAGTATTATATTTAGCCAATGAACGAAATTAAAATAAATTGGAAATATTTCAAAATAGAGGAATGAGAATAGTGAAGAAGGAAGTAGACACAATAAAAAAAATGCGAGAATAATTCAATTAGATACCAATAAAAAAAGAGACTGATAAATAATTTGATAGTTTTTCTGTTTTAATTTTTAAACAATCGAACTCCCAAATACTTCATCAGTAGAAATAAGGATAAAATAAGGCTGCCATTAAAAAAAACAGAATTCTAAAATTGCATACTGAACTCGTATAAAAGTTTAAATTGTACAAAGGGATGCATGAATGTATGAATGTATAAAATACAACAACAACAACAAACCATCACGCTGTTTCCCTGAAAGGATAGACAGAGACGATAGAACGCCACATCACTCTATCTTTGCATACAGATCTCGCTTTCTCTACATTTATACATCTTCTCATGCACGCGTGCTGATTATTCCGACTTCTATAATATATTCATCTTCAAATACTTGTTGGATTTGGTCATGCCATGTCTTTCTCGGCCTTCCTCTATTTCTACATCCATCAGTCTCAGCCTTACATAATGTACGAATTTCAACATTTGTACATCTATCGTACATAGTTTTACCACATATTCGCCTGAGAAATCGCATTTCGACAGTATTCAGCCTACATTCATACCCGCTTTTCCATGCTCATACTTCACTCCTATACACAGGGTCGGAACTAAGACTCGTGAATTGTGAACTGTTAATTTTGCCTCTTGCGACAAACATTTATTTGCCAAGGTTGATTTACGTGCCCCGCTCACTTAGTTCCCGGCACCCACTCTCCTTTCCATCCCTAGTAAGCATACTTCCCAGATACACAAACTCCTCTACCTGTTTATATTTATTTAACTATTACATGATATCGCCAAAACCATTTTTGCATACTACTCAAATCTAAATTATAGTTTTCATAATTACAATACACGCAACTCCAAAAATGTTTTGCGCAGTTTGTCAAAAGTATTTTTTATCGTACCTCCTGCATTGGATAGTGGCTTGGCGTTTTGCGATGTAGCTATTCGTGTTTATTTGTCAATAAAAATGATAATTTTCCTAACAGTTACAATATGAGGACATGTGTGTCGAGCGTTACCCTCCGAATGGGGTTGCAGGGTAGTTTTATCCAGGTGTCACATCAACCCATTCTCCTCTAAATACGAAACAAGCAGTTGTTTACAATTATCACCTGGAGTTAAGACAAAAATAACTTTTAAAAATTACTTTAAACATTTCGACGCGTTTATGTTAGTATGCTGTTACTAACGACACATGGGAATCTTTTCACTATAGCGTACACATTTTTTACAAATTTGAATAAAAATATTTTCGTTTTGCCATAAATATGTCGGTATTTTTTTTGTTGATTTGTAATGTTCACAATAATTATTATTATGGGTAACTCACATTTATAGCGTGAATTTAGAATAAATAATGATATAACAGATATACCTACTCGATAGTAGTGGCGAGTATGGTTCGTGTCAAAAGCGAATACAACAGAAGAGCATGCATGACAAGATGTATGAATATTGAAGAAGTTAGAAATGTATATATATAGGATAATTTATATGGCGTCATTTTTGTGAAAATCACCTCAAGGGCGCTGTACAATTAATAAATATCCAAGTACGTCTTGTAGCTACAGAGCGCATGGACGGTTGGAATTTTAGTTCCTCGTTTTCAATTAAGATCAATAAAAAATTATAACAGATAGGAGCTAGATTACAGGACGTCTTGCAGCTACAGAGCGCATAGACAGTTATCAATTTAGCCCCCATTTACACATTTTAAAAATTGGCAAATAAATTTATTGTTTTAATGATATTTAAAGAAAAAAATAATATGAATAATAAAAAGGAGTAAGATTATATCACGTCTTGCAGCTACTAAGCGTATAGACGATTGGAATTCTAGACCCCATTTATAAAATTTAGGTATTTTAAAGTTGATATATGAAAGCTAGATAACCAATCGTCGTGCAGCTACAAAGCGCATGAACGAGTGGAATTCTAGCAAAGTTTAAATGATATCAATAAATTTCTCAGGAGCTTGCATAGCACTGACCCCCACCACTAAGAATATCGCACTATTTTTGTACCATCTCAACGGTGCTTTACAAAAGTAATTTTATGCCGTATTGATTTAAATTCGACTAGAAGTCTAAGTGAAACTTCAGTAAAATATATTATTTTGTCATTAAATGCTACGGATTAATATTAATTTTTTAAACAACAGGTAGGCTTTAAGTTTTTTTCTGAAACACCAGGGGTGGTATTTTGGATCTGCTCTATCCCCTAGAAAGTGATTAATTTGAAGATTTGTTTTTTATGCGTCGACACTTTGCTTCATATAATGGCCAAACTAATGATTTTAAACGTCAAATGGTGTTTAAAAGTGCTTCAAAAACGGAAACAAAATTAATGCGGTTTGATTAATTCAACTGTTTTGGGTAATGCTTAACGTTGCAATAATGTTATAAATGAAAATCAACATGTTTGATTTTTAGTGTTCATATTTTTTGACGTTTAATCATCATATATGAAGCAAAAACTAGCGGCATGGAAATAATCAATATCCCCAAACTAACCCCTCTCTACGGGTTAGAGATAGTGCGCTGGTTATGCACGGGTATAATTACTTGTTGCTGTAAATGTAGATAATCTAAGCATAAAACGTCGATCAGCTAGTTCATCTGGAATGCATCATTTTTGAGATATTCAGGATTGGCGTAGTGCAGAGAACACATACACTTATTTTACTTCCACCCTCTGTGAAAAGGGGTAAGTGTAAATCCCGAAGTAGTGGAGTGACAACATGACCTTACTTAAGAGATTCTAAAAATCAATCTCACTGGGGCGTTTAATATAGGCTGTAGGCATACGAACCTACCATATTGTAAATTTTGACATAAAAATTTAGAGGAAATCAACCATAATAGCAGTTGTACAAATGCAAGCAAAAACAGAGGCCATATAAAATATGGTTCTTTCACGTTTCTTCCTTTGAAATACTATTAACGACACACATGCAGTCTATATGTGCAATAATCTGAAAAGTTACGAAAACTTCAAAGAGCCATGACATGTGCTAGGCAGCTCGCTATTCTCCACATTAACCAAGTATCCTAAAAACTTTGCACACGAGGAATGTGACTCCTTGAGGACAAAGCCACAAACAACTGCTTGCCAAATGCTGAAAACTCCCAAAAAACACATTTCCAATAGAACACGTGTATCCAACATTTCATTTCCAAACAAGTATAAACATCGAAATATTTTTTGTTTAACTGGATTTATGATTCTTTTCACATCCCTGTAAATAGAAAAACTTCCATATTCCCTTCTCAAAATGTTCTCCATCTCAATTGTAATACACTTGTATAAATTAAGACAAACGTAAAAAAATAAGGTCTTTACTTGCTCACAAACAATCAAATATGGAAAAAAACTGATGTAAAAACTAATTAATCGTTTTATGTAAACACGTAGTTACATATATTTGAAATAAAACACTTTATATTTTACGCCACATACCAGTACAAGTATAATATTAGTTAAAACACAACAAATTTCGGACACTCAGAATTACCCATCATCAGGTGTAAATGTAAATTCTGATTGAAGGAGGGTTGAGGAAATGTGAATGTCTAAACAAAATCAGAATAATGACAGTGACAGATCATAAGCCTTGTAAATGCCGAGACTCATTCCACAAACAACAAACTAACCAACTATAAACCTATGCAATTATGAAAGAAAATAATTAATAACGCCGTTGAGACTGAGAAGATAGAACGCCATATCACTTTGTCTTTGCATACAGAACTAGTTTCCTCTATTATTATTATTATGGATAACTTATGTAGCGCCATTTTCGTAACAAAATACCTCAAGGGCGCTTTACATAGTGCTACTTTTAAATTTGTAATTTAATTAAAATAATTTATTTTGTTGTCACATGCTACGGATTTATTCAAATGATTTAGAGAACAAGTGGGTTTTAAGTTTTTTTCGAAACATCACTTCACTTTCACAGCCTCGCACCTCTGCTGGGAGAGCATTTCATGCCATAGGGCCTGCGACCGCAAATGCGCGTTCACTAAATTTAGTGCGCTGTTTGCGTAGAGGTACATGCACTCTACACTCTACTCTGCACTCTACATGTACACATCTTCTCATGCACGCACGCCGATTATTCCGACCTTTGACATGTCCCTCTTAAATTATTTGTTGAATTTGGCCATGCCACGTCTCAATCTTCCTCGTATTCTGCATCCATTAACATTCGCATCGTAAATCCTTACAGCCTTTCTTTCACTGGTCATTCGTTCTCTATGTCCAAACCAGCACAGCACTCCTTTCTTGATTTTGTCGATAATCTTATTTCATATTCCTTTTGCCAAAATGTTTTCCCTCTCTGTTGCAATAGAAATCAATCTCTGGAGAAGGTTTATTAGATTAATTATTATACCAAGTTTGTGTTGACAGGATGTCTACTGAAATTCAAAGTACGTGGTTAGTTAATTTTGGAGGATTTGCAAAAAAAACAGAAGAAAACAGAGAATTCAAATAGCGGTTATTTAAAAGGAACGGCTTATAATATTAAGTGTTTCCAAACACTGACGTGTTTTGTTTAATAATAATGACGTCATTTAAAATTAGGTATTACCGCCATTCCAAAGACTGCCATTTGCTGATATTGTGACCATGCTTCATAGTATTGACGGTTTTGGATGTATCAACATATCGAAGGCTCAGTTCCATGCATAAAACAAAAGGTAAAAAATTTGAAGCTAGTTATATTGCTTATTACATTTTTTTTAAAAAACTTCTTTTATATTAATGTAACTATAACTCACTAAAAAATATTCTAAGACAGATGATTTCATATGGAAATAAAATAACTTAACTAACTCTCACCTCCATAACTCACTAAATCATCATATTCCTTCCACACCTAATGGTGCATATGGCACTTCACTGTATCTTGATAATTTGAGTTACATGAAGGTAAGATTAATAATAATAATAATATTGGTTTATTAACAAATATAACAATAACTTTATCTACTACATACACAGTTAGGTAATAGATTTCTCTGGTTCATGTCTAGTCTGCCTAACATTGTACAACCTGTTTTTAGACATTTTTATGCAATATAAACAATAAAATTACTACCTACTAGTAAATGAGTATATAGTTATACAATATTAATTTATACCAATTATAATGTAAAAATGTCTTTGAGTAAATTTTCCGATTAATATTATTATTATTATGAACAACTTATTTAGCGCCATTTTGGTAATATAATACCTCAACGACGCTTTACATAGTGATTCTATAGATAAATAAATTTCATTGAAGCTTTTTAATTTGTTATTTAATTAAAACAATTTATATTGTATGTGATAACAAAAATTAATAACCAAATAAACAATATTTCTTTTAGTCCTCTTCTGTCTTACTTCGAAAATAATGATTATTATTATTATTATGGATAACTTATATAGCGCCATTTTCGTAATAAAATACCTCAAGGGCGCTTTACATAGTGATTCTTTTATATTTGTAATTTAATTAAAATGATTTATTTTGCTGTCACATTCTACGGATTTATTCAAATGACTTAGAGAACAAGGTGGTTTTAAGCGTTTTCCGAAACATCACTTCACTCTCACAGTTTTGCATCTCGGGAGAGCATTCAATGTCGTAGAGCTTGCGACACGCACGTTCACTGAATTTAGTGCGCTGTTAGCGTAGAGGTATAATAACTTTTTCTCTCGCCGTAGACGTAGCTGATCTAAGCGTAAAACGTGTGTCAGCTAGTTCATCTGGAATGCATAGTTCTCTTAGATATTCCGGAGCAGAGTAGTGCAGTGAATTATACATAAGCCAACCGAGTATGTATTCCACCCTCTGTGAAAACCGTAGCCAGTGTAATTCCCAAAGTAGTGGAGTGATATGACTGAACTCAAGTTGATCAGTCTTACGGTTCAGGTGCCAGTGTAAAAACTAAGAAATATTCTATCGAAAAAACCTATATTAAATAAATATTTTATGTCAACCATGTCATGAGACCACGTGCATGGTAGGCAAACGCGCTGACCATTAGACCACGAGTGGACACATAGTTATAATAATATTTTTAGAGGATGATATTTTTTGTGACAATGTATGTAAATTTAAGTCAAAAATTTTGAGAAAGTAGATATTTAACTTTATTGTTATATACAGGTTTTTTCATTTATTATATTGAACATAATTAAAATTATTGTATTAGGAGTAAACATTTTTTTTTAGTGTGTGCATGAGTGTCTTACACTAATATACAAAGAAATTGGGAATATTTATGTACACATTGTTTGCTTAACTAATAGAATAAATAAATAAATAATAATAATAATTATGCCAGGATAGACGTGTGTGGCGGTCCATTCTCTCTGCCTAACCTTACGGGGAAATGGCGTGATGGTAGAAGTAGTAGTAATAAAAATAATAGGGGCGTACGAAATAGGCTAAATAATATTGCGAGTAAACGTTCAAGGAAAACGTTGTGTAGGAAGAAGCATATTCTTAAATAAAAACTCTTAGCATAAAAACTCAAAAGAATGATTCCACTGTAAATCCAAATCCTTTAAATTGCCATGATGAAAGCACTATTTTTTTTCTATTCCATCGTCCCACCAAACATCACCTTTCTCCCTTCCTTGTTTCGTTATACCGCATACTTCCATCGCAGATTCACTCTCACCGTTTTTCAAACATTCCCACATTGCATCAATACTAGTATTTTCTACACATTCATCTATCGGTCTAAGATTTACAGCCCTTTCACGAAATAATCAAGAAAGGAGCTCTGGACAGCGAAAGAACTGCTAAGAATATTTACAATGCGAAAGACCGAAAAAGACATGGCATGACCAAATCCAACAAATACTTAAAAATGGTCATGTCAAAAGTTGAAATAATCGGCACGCATGCATGAGAAGATGTATGAATGTAGAGAAAGCGAGATCTGTATGCAAAGATAGAGTGTTGTGGCGTTCTATCCTCTCTGCCTATCCTTACGGGGAAACGGCGTGATGGTTTGTTTGTTTGTTTGATGATAGCCAGCCCAACCGTAAAGCGGCACCATAAGTATGAAAATATTGTTTTAATCTGTTAATTGAGGGTGGTCACCCTTCTTTTTGTGTTTAAACGTCTGAGCTTATTAGCTTCTCAATTAGTTACGACTTGTGACACATATTGGGTCGGGGATTTTTTATGCCTTACACCAATCCTGTGTGGAGTTCAGTGTCGGCCTCGCCTATGGCCCATTAGTGTGCAAAGCGCTGTAAAACCGTAAACTGTAAAAACTCGATGACTGTAAACCCTAAACTCTAGCGACAGCCGTCATAACTTGTTTATTTATATGAGAAGTAACATTATGAGTTTAAAAATTTATCGGCCTCGTGGTGTAATGGTCAGCGCATTTGCCTACCATGCTAAAAGACTTCGGTTCAATTTGCGACATGGTTGAATGAAATGTTTATTTAAAAGGGTTTTTGACACAGGAATCCCTGCAGTGAGACCTGAAGCGTAATACTGATAATCATATTTATTTATTTAAACACGTTAAATCACAAATAAATTTGCGAAACGATTTAATTACAGAATTAGGCCACTGCTCTGGGCCCAGATTACAATGAGAAGTTAACAGAGTAATCTTTGACTGTCTATAAAGTAAAATCGAAATTTATTTACGAAAAACTGTATATTTGAATGAAAATTTAAAGTGTCTTCATCGGCTAACTGTAATTTAAAAAAAAATGCAATTGTTGAAATTGTCCACGGTTATGGTTCTATTTCACACACATAACTGTATTCTTGATCCCCTGTCCCGCAGAAAGATGATAAAAAATTATATTTAATATGTAATTATCAGAATAGTTATTATGTACTATAATCGGATATATCAAAACGTGGCAGTGCTTAATTCTATGGCTTGGATCTAAAAGAGCCTCTATCACAGTAATGTAAAGAAGAGTAATTTCTCAGCTATTTTATGATGTTATAATGAACTGTTTGAAACGATTACTGAAAAAATATCGTTTCTTAAATGTCCAAATAAAATAGTTAAAAACATATTTCTTTTAATTGACTTCAACACTACAAAGTGATGGCGAAATAAAAATGAAATACTTACATTGGCTCTGTTAGATCCAAGCCACAGAGAAGAGCATAGTTCAAACTCTATGAAACGGAAAACATGTAAAAATAATTATAAATATTAGGATAAATGATTTTAGTTATTTTTTTATGTTTTTTATGTTTTTTGTCAAAATTTAATTTTCTAAAAATTTCAAAATCGAAATTGTTATTTTTAGGGTTTTGATTTTTTAAAGTTTTGAAATATTGAAATTACTCCGCCTGCGACGTCACAAGTTCTCTACGGTGAGTTCTGCTATTGGTGAATTGGCTTGCCGCAAACCGGAGGCTTATTGTTATTATGATAACTATAATGGAAAACTTATACAGCGCTATTTTCATAATAATCAAGGTCGCTTTACAAAGTGATTCTATAAATAAATAAATTTATTTTATTTTATTGAATGTTATTAAATGTTTGTATTTAACCGCTTGCCGACTTTTTTGTGTCTACCGGTTTCGAGAAGAACCTGTCTCTTCGTCATTGTCCTCTTTTTTTTTTCTTTTGGGTGTCTTTTGGATGTCTTTTGTCATCTTTGTACGTATCACGTATCTTTGTACGTATCTTTGTATTTATCAGTGCACGTATTTATTAAAATGCATGCCGTGTTGGTTTCATATTTTTTGTGCCACAACTATGGTGAAGGTGTATAGTGGGTTTTGCATGTTGGTTTTATTGGAGTCCTGACGAAGAGACGGGTATGTCTCGAAATCGTTAGACCTAGAAAAGTTGGTAAGTGATTATTTAAAAGTATTTAAAAACATTTAGTAAAATTTTAATGCTTAAAATATTAATAAATTTAAATTATAGTTTTTGAATTTGTAATTTAAAAAAAACAATTCACTTTGTTATCTATCACAATACTCTATGATTGGTCGATTCCCAAGAACTCGTGACATCATTTTAAGTAGTTTGTTTTTATCAAAACCATTTTTATGATTTTTTTCATATATTTTCGAGAAACTTTGCTGTAGTTTAATTAAATGCTCTAATTTCTATCACGTGTAAGAAATAAATATTTTGTTTCCAATTTCCCGTAACACCGAACTTCATAATTTATGACAAACGATAACATTTTGCCTAGCATATTTTTATTTGTCTTAAAACATAAGTTTTCGAATTTGTGATTGATAGGTTTATGGAATTTTAACAGCCATGTCATTTAACAGGATCCACAGGAAGCGGAGCCAAAAAATGTTAAATTTAGAATACACGTGTTGGACAAATACGACCCTTAGTCCCGAGTCTCGAGTCCTGGTCCTGGCAGAAAGAAGAATCGAATAGAACATAGAACCCGCCTGGTGGCAACATGTTTCTATCACATATTGGCTGCACAAGTTGGCACATACAGGATACAGCTAACTTCAGGGAATCTAAACAAACGCTTCGCAAATAACATAAACATGGAATTCATTAAGCAAACACGCAGAGATTTTAGATGTCATAGATGCAAAAATACGGTTATTTTTCACACAGGATTAAGATGATTTGAGCAAAACGTACAGTATTATTATTACTATAAATACTTACGTAGCGCCATTATTGTGATATAATACCTTGAGGGCGCTTTGAAAATGTGATTATATTAATATTGACTTTAATTCGATTTTAAATTTTTAAATTAAGTCAAACTTTTCATTAAAATTGTACGCTTTGCAATACAAAATACATTACAACAACACATTATTATTCGCTTCGAATTTTTTCTTATGATTAAGAAAAGTGATGTTTCCAAAAAAAGTTAGAACCCACTTTTCTTATTTTGAAATTTAAGGCATGATACACGCAAGAAGTCAAATTTCTGACTGGGACTGTTGATGATTCGTATGTGTGAAGGCAATTGGTTCCAGGCAGAGAGGCCATCAACAGCAAAAGCACGATCTCCAAACCTAGTGTTTGGGCAGCGCCGGATTTCGACAAGTTTTCCTCTGCCTGAATCAAATGCTCATGTAAGGGTACATTTTCTTTAACATGTGTTTCCCCAAATACAGAGGTCCGATAAATCTTGGAGCCATTTCATGAAGGGATTTAAATGCTGTCTAGCTGGGTGGGCAGATCAGATAGAATGACATATTACTCTGTCTTTTCATAATAATATTTGGCTGATTTGTAATGCGCCATTTTTGAGAAAAATCACCTCAAGAGCGCGTTAAAATTCTATACTTAAACTTACGTATTTTATTTTAAGCTAACACTACCTATTAAGCATTTTGATGTTAAAATAAAGGGTATGATAAACGAAAGAAGTGGAATTTCAGTGGAGAGCTGAATTGACTAGTTCTGTCAATGATTTGCAAGTATAAAGGCAATTGGTTCCAGGCAGGGGGGCCGGCTTAAGCAAAAGCACGATCTTTAAAGCCGGAGTTTGACAAGTTTTCTTCTGCTTGAATCAAATGCTGACTTAAGAGTAGATTTTCTTTGACGTGTATTTTCTCTAATACAAAGGTCCGATAGGTATCTTGGAGCCATTTCATGAAGCGATTTGCATACATACCTACATCACTTCCTCTACATTCATACATATTCAAACGTACGCGCGCCATTTGTCTATTTTGAGGAAAATACAATAATTATTGGTGCTACTAACCCAAATTATGTGAATAAATTCGTCCATTTTGTAAAGCTTTTTTAAGATATTATATTTCGAACATGAGGTGCGAGGCTGTGAGAGTGAAGTGATGTTTCGGAAAAAACTTAAAACCCACTTGTTATCTAAATCATTTGAATAATTATCACATACAAGTTTCCCGTAAGGGTATACAGAGAGTATAGAACGCCAAATCACTATATCTTTGCATACAGATCTCGCTTCCTCTATATACATACATCTTCTCATGCACGTGCGCCGATTATTCCGACTTTTGACATGTCCATCCCCAAATATTTTTTGGATTTGATCATGCCATGTCTTTCTCGGTCTCTCTCTATTTCTGCATCCATCAACATTCGCATCGTAAATATATTTGGCCGTTCTTTCGCTATTCATTCGCTCTACATGTCCAAACTAGCGCAGAGCTCCTTTATTAATTATTTTGTTGATAATGCTTGTCTCAGCCTTAAATAATGCACGGATCTCAACATTTGTGCATCTATCGTACAAAGTTTTACCACACATTCACGTGAGAGATCGCATTTCGACAGCATTCAGCTTAATTTCATCCCTGTTTTCCCAAGTCCATACTTCGCTCCCATACATCAGGGTTGAGACCAGAACTCCGTTGTGAACTGCTGATTTCGCCTCTTGCGACAAACATTTATAAGTTATATTATATAAGTAATCCATAATAATAATAATAATAACAATTAATAATAATACAAATCAGAAAATATTTCAATCCCCTGTCTTCCAAAAATATCGAAATATTTAAAAATATTGACGTAATGTGAGATGAGGAATTCGCATGTGGTCTGACACAAGTGTCACGAAACCCAAAATGTCAATAATTAGGCACTTAAGTTGCTATTCCAACACTTTGTCAATACGTGAATATTAACTTCCACTTGTCACCCCATAGTGCAAGCCTCTGATTAGCATACCAGTGGATGCACCCAGTTTCCATCCGGTACTATACTACCTGCTTATTAAATTGGATTTAGCGAGACATTTTTTTCTTTCTCGGAAAGGTTGATAAAACGTCGTCAATTATAGTGATGATAATATTGATGACTCATTACATAGTTCATTTTATAAAATAGCCTTCTTCTTACAACCAAATTTAAAAATTTCCCTTGTAACGTTTATTACAATTTTTAAAATATTTTCTTTGAGACTTACAAAAATGAAATATTTTGTTAATGTGCATACATATACCAAAAATAATTTTAAAAATCAATATAAATCTAAATAATTACGAATTAAAAAAAATATATATTATAAATTGCAAAACATAAAAAAATCATAGAAAATAAGGAGATATTTGAGAATTACAACAAAGTCACATCAATAATTGACAAATCTGCTTTCCTTCCATACTTTTACTTTTATTTGCTTTTTATATATTTTGATATTTTTATGTTTTATTCATTATGTATTTTTGTATTTTTTATTTTAGCACTCAATTTTATTTGGCATATCATTTATTACTCCTTTTTCTTACTTCAGTGTATAGTGAGAGAGAGACCAAATCTCAATTATCATTTCAATACTGTTTTTATATAAATATTCTTTTTCTATTGATTTTAATGATACTACTCTTTGAGATTTTTTTTCAATACTTCTATATTTTACTATTATACTTTTATTTTGTTGATTCAATTAAACTGTTATTTTGTATATTTGATTATGTATGAATCTGAATGTTTTATAATTTATTATTTACATTTTAATATTTATGTCTGATTATCTTTTTTAAATTGTCTTCTTTGGAATTTTATTATTTTTTACTAACCTTTTTTTTCTGGTATTTTATTATATTGCATCACATATCATTATATTTGAATCTTATTAATTTCACTATGTATTTTTTATTGTTATTTATTATGGCGTGACACGGGCATAGCCAAAAAAGTCTTAATAAGTTCACTTATATTTAAAAGAGTGTAATTTTGAATGAATAAATATTTAAAGGATCACTTAGTAAAGCAAAGCGCTTCGTAAAAATGGTAGCCGTAATAATAGTAATAATTTTGTCAGTTAGGCACGTGATTGGTACCAACGTTGTGTCTGACAGGAAATTAAAAATATATCATTTTAGTTAGATATACCGACAAATATTGGTAAAATAAAAATTCTTTTTACTTTAATCCTTGGCCATGGCTAGTATTCTGAACGCTATCGCGAAACGCGTAATTAGTGCGTAAATTACCCGCTAACAAAGTGTTCTCTACCTCCACGATAGCGTTCAGAATACCAGCCCAGATTTTTCAAAACGTTAGACTCCCTCAAATAATTTCAATAGAAAAATTTCACTATAGCCAAATGCATTCGCCACCAGTGCAATTCTGAGAAATATTAATGTTTACAAAATGTACTAAATTTTTAAAATTCATTTAATAAATAACTGTTTATTTTTGTACATTACGAAAAATATTATTGAACATTTTTATAAAGTTTTTTTTTATAACGAGCTCGTGATGTCCGTTCAAGAGCTCTAAAGAACAAAAAAACATTTATAAATTTACTTGCATTTTACAATTTTTTTTCTTACTTAATGATTTTCTCTTTCCTTCCATGATCCTACATTCCTCATCATTCAATATGTATAACATAATGTATTTTTATTAATGTTAATATGTGCAAGCCTTATCTCCCAATTAAAAAACAGCTGTTATGCTTAATTATTTAAAAAAATATATTTTAACATAAGTGTGTATCTTGTAAATCAGGTTGTGGTCCCGTGGCTAATGTCGTGGACTCTTGTATCAAAGATCCGAGGATCGCACCCCACTCTACCACAACTCGATTTCCATTTTCTAATAGTGAGTTATATACAACTCGTTGAAAATGGCTACCAAAATTGAAATATTTAGGTAAATCATAAGAACGCAAAGATTCATATAAAAAAAATAAAAAAATCTTTGACTTTCGTGAAGTAAAAGAGCTGAAACCTTTATCACGTGGGTGAGATTCATCCGGCTGAACCAAATCACCTACTAGGCAACGCTTGAAAACCATTTTTCCATTTTTCCACCCACGCGATAAAGGTTTCAGGTCCTTTACTTCACAAAAGTCAACAGATGGAAGAGTTGAGAAAATGTGGATGTTCAAACATGGGCAGAATGGTGAATGTTGCACAGTGTGTAAAGTGGCCACTTAAACCAGCCAATGACAGGTCATAAGCCCGGTAAATGCCTAGACTTCCATATTCCCTTCTCAAAAATGTTTTCCCTCTCTGTTGAAATAAATTTAAATAAAATTTACGCAGAAATATTTATTACATATGAAATTAAATTTTTGGACTTAGAGATTCTTTTTTATCAGATACTTACCTACTTGTATACAGTTAACATGTAAAAAATGATAAATCATAATGATTAACAAAAAAAATATATAAATTACTAAAATTGTAATTTTAACTGTAAGTGCGTCCCTAGGTATTTAATGTGCAGGGGATGTTTTACTTAGTTATACTGTTTTTTTATTATTATTATTTCAACACGTGATTACCACATTTTAAATGTACGGTGATGCGCGCGCATCTTGTGCGGAGTTAAAGGCCTTAATTGTTTTCAAATTGGGCCTAAATGTGGCTTTGTAAGACGATACACTTCTTCATTCCAATACCAAGATGTCTCTGGTTTTACTCTAAATACGTCTAAACTGGCCCCTATGAGAGCAACTAACATCTGGTATCCGCTGAAGGATTGCATCCCATTGCAAAAAAATAATTGCTCATAAATATCTTAATTCTAAATCACTTGAATAAATTCTTAGCATGTAGGTAATGACAAAATAAATCGTTTTACTTAAATTTTAAATGGAATTAAATTCGAAATTTGTTGCCACAGAAAAGGAACATTTTTTAGAAGGGAATTATTATCTAAATTTGTTGCAATAGAGGAAAACCATTTGTGAGAGGGTAATATGGAAATCTAGGTATTTACAGGGCTTATGACCTGTATTTGTTTATTTGTTCATATTTTTCTCTTACAAACTATAATTAATAATAAAAATAATGTGTCCTCACTGGGGTTACCCGTGCCGAGGACACTTAACAATATACTTTTTTGAAATGTTTTTACATTAGAGAATAAACAAATAAGACTAACTTAATAAACAGAGATGATAAACAAAATATTCACAGTTTTAAAAACTAGGTATTACAAAACGCACAATGAAAATAACAAAAACCTAACATAAGCCCATACACTTGTGGAGCGGTTGATTCAATATTGGCTGGTTTAAATGGCCACTTTACACACTGTGTAACATTGAGCATTCTTCCTATGTTTAAACATCCACATTTCCTCAACTCTTCCATCTGTTGACTTTTGCGAAGTATAAGAACTGAAATCTTTATCATGAGGGTGAGATTTAACCGGCTAAACCAATTCACCTACTAGGCAACGCCTAAAAACAATTATCCCATTTTTTGTACTTCTCTTGTCACATTCATCAAATTTGTGATTGCGCAGCAGGATTATACGTCGCGAAACGTAAATATTTTGAAATTTAATATTAGGTGTTCACGGATGATGCATTGTGATCGCGAAAACGATAAACAACCATGGTGAGATATTGTTAGCACGTCGATAGTTATTTTTGATTGAGCTACAGTTCGCGCATAACCGGTATAACCGCGGAATCGAAAGGTCGTATGCGGGTGGGTTGTCGCAATATTTCGGAAGTTATTCATGAATGAACATCGAACTCTTCTCAGATAGCTTCGATTAAACAACAAATTAATAAATATTTATTGTGGTAATTTAAAGGATTAGTTGACTTATGGCTGATTTTATTAAATGAAAAGAAAATATATACTGATTGTTTAGAGGGCAATTTTTTAGAAAAGCATTGGTTCCATCCAATATATAGACGGACCGCGCATGCTGCGTATGCATGCACATTTCCTGAACTCTTCCATTTGTTCATTTTTGTGAAGTAATAGAGCTGAAACCAGCAACTTCCAAACTTGTTACTTGTTCTTGTTTGAGTCATTAATGTGTAATTTTGTTGAGTAATAACTACTACATTTGAAATAAACAGAATCACAGCATTATTTACTTTAGCTGCTGGCCATTGACCATGTGTCAGATTTCGTTCGCCAGACATATGGTCTCTAACAGACGTCTCCCTACAATAGTCACGTTGTTCTGCAAACCATTTACGATGTACCCAAAACTTAATGCAATAAAAGTATGACAAACTGTTGGCTATATAAGAAGGCATAAATGATTCATCGTAAGGGTGTTTAGATTTTTTTGTAAAAATTGTATTATAGTCTAACTATTGCTCATTCATCGTCTTACTTAATGTGGTTTCTAAAGATATCTGGCCCCCGATTACAATGGGATGTTAACAGAGTTATCTTCGACTGCCTATAAAGATAAACCGATATTTGTGAACGAAAATGAGTATATTTGCAAGAACATTTAAAGTATTTTTGTCGGTAACCTATAATTGAACATGTTTATAAGAAAAAATATATTCATATGCTTCTTTTGATACAGAAAACTTAATTTAACTTTGTAGATAAAATTTAAATAGATGTTAACTTGCCATTGTAATCGGGCCCAGGTACTAAGTATATATTACTATGATTATGAAAAAATTATGAATTAACTTATCAATGAACTTCTTGGTTTAGTTTTACTTTTTATTATTTTGACCAACGAGCGCTTTCGCCTAAGTAGGCATCTTCAAGACTGGTGAATTGTTTACAATGTTTACAGTTTTTATGCTATTCATAACATATTTTGGAAATAAGATCAAATAAGTATTTTCACAGGGAACATAAAACATTTTATCAAGAATTATTAACAAAAAACATCATTATTAGATATTACTATTATTTTTTATGTACTCTATCAGATGTCCCCGACACGACGTTAGCAATCACTTCTAATTTATTTATTTATTCTGGATAACTTCTGTAGCGCCATTTTCGTGAAAATCACCTCAAGGGCGCTGTACAAAAAATATATGTACACGTCTTGCAGCTACAGAGCGCATGGGCGGTAGTGATTCAGTTCCCCGTTTCCAGTTATGTACAATTTTAGTTTCATGCAGAAGCTAGATTGTAACACGTCTTGCAGCTACAGAGCTCACGGTTGGTTAGAAATCTAGCCCCTATTTATATCTTACAAATAACGTGACTGGTTTATTTTAAATAAAATTACAGATAAACTCTATATTACGACATATCCTGCAACTGCAGAGCGCATGGATAGTTAGACATGTAGACCCTTTTTTTATAGTTGAAGTTTGAGTTAGAAGCTAGAAGAGTATTTGTGTAAAGTTTATGACATTACGTTAAGTTGGGTAATTTACATAATAGTAAAGATAACATTATCAAACGTCCTGCAGCTACAAAGCGCATAGACGATGAAATTCTAGCAATTAAAAATGTTTTTTTTTAATTTACCAAAAAATTTCAAATTAAATACATCCAGCAAAGTAATAAGTGTCGCAATGAGAAATATACATCGGTGCAAAAAATAAATAGTAAAAGAAAATAAACAAAAAAAGCATTCCTTAACATAACTGCCGACGAACAGTCAGCAGTGGACGTCCAGGACGCCAAGAACCTGATACCTAGTAACCCAGCCAACCGTATCAACTAAGTTATCTGCGTCCATTCTCTTATTACTGTATTCCTCACAAAGTCAACCCACAGCACACCCAAGATTCTTCTGAGATACCTATTCTCAAAAATCAGTATTTTACTATTTTACGTCCTAGTGAGGTGCCACGATTCGCATCCGTAGAGAAGAATAGGTGCTGTGCAAACGTAATATACGCGGCATTTGATTTTCACTGAGTAAATATCCAATCTTCAGATAGCCTGCATATTGTTTAATGTGGCACCTGCTACTCCTAGCCGCACTCAAGCTGGCATTTTCTGTAACATATACTCCCTGGTATTTGAAACTCTCGACCCTTTCGATGATTTGGTTTGATGATTTGGAATGCAATATTGATTTTAAAACCCATGCATGCGGAATACCTGTTTTACTTATCTACAGTGATCTCATCATCGGCATATTCTAGGTCGATAGATACAAAAAAGAACTCAAACTATACTCTCAATACACGAGTATTTTGCTCTATTAGTGAGGTAGAATCGTTAAATAAAAAAAAAAATATGTGTTTATTTACAAAAATGTTTTAGAACATAAGTCTTTTTTATTTATGTTTTTAATCCATTAATTTTGGATCAATATTACACCCAATGAATTCATGCCTAAATGAGTATTATGTACATACTTTTTTATAATTAAATTATAATTATTACTGCCCTTTTGAGTAGCGACCCAGGATAATATGCATTAAATAATATTTAAACTCATTCAAATATAATATCATAAGAATAAAACAAATACAAATACCTTGCAACAATAATATTGTGTTTGTGTATAATAATTGTTTAAAAAAATAAAATTATTAAATTGGGTACTATTATAATAGATTTTAATCATTAAAGGAGAGTAAATGCGGGCAACAAAATGAACGGACCACTGAGCACAGTAATTGCTATTGAAAATATGTCAATCGAAGCTAAACTGACAGTGCACAACGGAGTTTTAGTCCCAACACTTATGCATGGAAGTGAAACATGAAACTGGCAGAGAAAGGATGAAAGCCGAAAGAAAGAAATGCGATCTCTTAGACGAATCTGTGGGAAATCAATGTATGACAGGGTTACGAATGATGAAATCAGGCGAGAGTGTAAATCTGAGTCGAGTATAATTGATAAGATTAAGAAAGGGTTTCTGAGATGGTTTGGTCTCGTAGAACGAATGGACGACGAAAGAATGGTGAAACAAGTATACATATGTGGCGAAAATGAACGATAACGTGAGTCGAACACGTGGCATGATCATATAAACCAAAATCTTAAGTCTGGTCATGTCAAAAACAGACAGAAGCGAAGGGCATGTATGAATGTGGAAGAAGCCAGGAATATATGCCAGGATGGACGTGTGTGCAGGCCATTATATCTGCCTACCCCTTCGAGGAAATGGCGTGATAGTAGTAGTAGTAGTAGTAGTAGTAGTTGTAGTAGTAGTAGTAGTAGTAGTAGAAGTAATGATCATTAAATAATTAGTGGAATTTTTAAAACTAGTGTTTTATTTTTATGAGTTCCAATAATCTTCCACAAGAATTTTAACTAACAAATTTAAATATTTTTCATTAAAATAAATAAAAAATAAAAAAACCTTTTATGCTAATAATATTCAACAGTATTATGATTTCCGTTTTTAAAAATAGCAGAGACGAAATTGAAGTATTATTTTTGCAATTCAAAGATAACTTTTGAATTCATAGAAAATGACACATAGGCTTATTATTAGCTCGTTTAAAATATTCACAGCGCATTTTACCTGTAAGTTTTGCTCCGTTGCATAGTTGATGAGAATCACCTGCAATGAAATATCGTCGGCAAAATATCAATTGCACAATAAAAATTGCGTATTCCTGCCTTCCTTTCTGCCTACTCGACAGTCCAAACATTGTTCTTAGAAACCGTACTGTTGAAGATGTATTGCAATATTAAACCATTAGAAACTGTTCAAAAATGTATCTTATAAATAATGCTTCACAAAAATCGTACTATTCCCTCTTTCCAATTGTTCCAATAAACTAAACTTTTAGATAAAAGACAAATATATTAAGTTCAATGTTTAAAATATATATTTAAGAACCAAAATGTAAAGTAATTCAAATAGAGCAAGTCAAAGACCCAAATTTTTTTTTTGATAATATTTCATTGATCCCAAACTTTCAAAATGTTCCTTCTTTTAAAAAACACGCACTATCCTGGATTTAAAGTAAAGATATTTACTCTTTTTTTCTATGATATATTTTGTTGCCCATAAGGAATATTTTTGTGTTTTTAAAAAAAAAGTTTTTTATTTCCTTTTTAATTTCTATAATTGAAAAAAGTATCTTTTACAGATTTTTTTTTTTCTCTTTCTTATATTATACCTGTCGGAGGGAAAATTCATAAACATTTCTTGCATACCCACGAACAGGCCATGCCTTTGTGGGATTTTTTGTTTACTTTTTTTATTGTTAATGTGTATTTCATTGCTATGTTATTATAGTTTAATTTTAATACTCTGTTTTACCTCTTATATATATTGTAAAAAAAAAACTTAGAAAAAATGAATAAAGAAATAAAAACATATATATATGTTTACAAAATTGTATGAAGGCGGAGATGCCAATCAAAACGAGCACGTTTTATATTAATTTGGAAATGAAGTTGTGTACAAAGTTTTAAAATACTTATTGCGCGAATGCGTGCGCATATTTTTGAACACTTTATTTTAATCATCATCGTTGGCTCTACAGCCCGTTGTAGGTCTTAGCCTACTTCAATATTTGTCGCCATCTCCCTCCATCCAGTAGGGGCGAATCGTCAAAATAAGCGATCATGCATAGCTAACCATTATATTTGACTTTCGACAATAATGTTATATACTCAATATGTCAATTCGAAAATAAATAAAATAATGGTTATTTATTATAAATCCCCACCACCATTTAAATCTTGCTACAAAAAATAACTATGAAGTGCGCCCAGCGCCCAGACAGTTCTCAGTGAACGGTGAAACTAGCCAATTACCTCAGCTCATTTCTCCATACAAAAAAGTACACTTTATTTTACATCTTTAACCCAACTCATCTTTTTTAGTACTTAAGCAAGCTTGCAGATTACAAATGTTATTTGAAGATTCTCTATTAGGAAACTTGTATTTCGAACATTATTTCCGAAGGACTATTTTTCATTGATATCAGATAGAATATGTGGCGTTTGCAGTGGCCATTTTTGGCATTATTAATTTTAAAAGGAATCGGCTAGTGCTTAGTGTTGAAAGTTACTGCTGAATGTCATTGTGCTATTTATTAATAAACTTCTGTACAATATTTTATTAAAATGCTGTACAATAAAGCTACGTATACCGCGTGCTTAAGGCTGTAGTTTGGTAAAACGAATGCAAAATTAGGAATTCACACAATTTTGCCATTTTAAAACGAATGTTTTTTTTAAATCGCGCAATAATAAAAAAAAAAAAAACATAAATTAGATGAAAACAATATTTTTTAAAGGTATTTCTGTTAAAAAATATACTTAAGACCCAGATACCTAAGTTTAGTCTAAATTTGAAATGGCGTAATCTGCCGATCTAAAAGTAATTATATTTTAGTTACATAAAACTTTTAAGTATATTTTTTAACAGAAATACCTTTAAAAAATATTTTTATCATCTAATTTATATTTTTTTATTTTAAAAAAAAGCATTCGTTTTAAAATGGCAAAATCGTCTGATTTTCTAATTTTGCATTTGTTTTACCAGACTACCGCCTAATAATAGTTGTTTAAGTTGATTTTCACAGAACCACAGAAAAAATAGTAATTAATATTTATATTACTTACATTTGTATTCTCTACTTACCCGAGTATGTAGGTACAAATTAATGAACATTTTAAGAAGATTACCTATAAATAAATCACGGCTCGGCATGTACTCCTCCAGTACCTGATGCCAAGGCATCCATATATCGCTGCACTCCATTCAAGTTTGGGTCAACCACCTCTACATCAACAGATGGAAGAGTTGAGGAAATGTGGATGTGTAAACATAGGCAGAATGGTGAATGTTACACAGTGTGTAAAGAGGTCACTTAAACCAGCCAATGACAGGTCATAAGCCTTTTAAATGCCTAGACTTCCATATTCCATTCTCTAAAATGTTTTCCCTATGTGTTGCAACAATTTCAGATCTTAATAATTCCCTTGGGAGGAAGTGTTGCTTGTCTGCAATTATTTGGACATACTCGAAACATTGTTGATTTGTATTAAAACTTATAGTCATGCACACAGAAGCAATGGTTACTAACGATTCGAATAGAATAATACTGAAGTACATATTATTATGTATATTTATTCTCCTGTGATTTAAATATAGAAATCCATTCACTTGACGACATCTAAGACGATTGAAATCAAATGCCTCTTTTAAATGTAGAACAAGCACCTGCATACTGCGTACTTCGCCTGTTTTATGAATATCAAATTAAATCAAAATTCAAGCGAGCGATCAGAAAATCACATTACGTTACCGCGAAAAACCGTATATGAATGTAAACTTTTTGATCCATTGAAACGAGATTTTATTTATGAAATTGAATATGAATTGAATAGTATGATTCTCAAGGCACTCTCTTAATACCCACCCACAATTCCTCTTTCTTCTCTAACTCATATAGTGTCCATGCGGCTCGACTGTGGAATCATCTCCCATCCACCATCAAAGATGTTACTACATTATCTCTGTTTAAATCACGTCTGAAAGAACATCTCCTTTCTCTTCCTTAATCTCTCCTCCTTTCCTTTTTCCTCTTACCTCTTTTCTCTTTTTTTCCGTTGAGTAATAGTTTTGAATTAAGGTAATTAATAAACAAATACCTACGTTTTTTTGTATTTTTATATTTCTTTAGCTTTTTAATCTTTTTTTTCTATTGAATATGTTCTGTAACTTCAATTATAATTTTTATTTTTTATTTTATTGGTTGGTTGGAATAAATTGCCATTTGGCAATAAGCCCGCCAATGTACAAATAACATTATGTACAAAAAGTAAAATAAATAATACATGTTAAATTTCATAAAGTTTTTTAAATCCAAATATATTTCATTTTAGACAAAAATTTAACTGATGCATTTACATTATCAATAATATTTTGTGTGGCGAATGCCTGTTCAATGAAACAATAATATTTTTTTTCTTATGGAGTATTTATTCAATAAAATATACACATTATTACAATATTAATGCATTATAAAGAAAACAAAGTATTAAGATATATTTTGTCCCGAATACATCAATAATAGTTTGTCATTGAGTGCTCAGACATTAGTTTTAATTAATAATTAAATAAGAAGAGTACAGACATAATACTGTATGCGTATAAAATAATAAACATAAAATATAGTTTAAATAAATATTTATTTTTATTTTTTTTATAGTAAGAAAATAGAGTAAAATAAGACAATTAAAATTAAAGTATAGTAATATACTTGAATATATTTTAAATATAAGAAAAAAAAATAAACACAAATATAAATAGTGTGTGCCCATAAATGTAATCAAAACAAGATAAAAAAGAAATTAAACAAAGTAAAGTAAATAGATAATTTCAATTCATATCCACAGAAAAAAATAAAAATAATAAGATAATTAAAAGTACATATTAAAATTAAGATCTAAAAAATGTAAATGAAATAAGAAAGAAATAAAAGAAAAGGTTAACCTAAGAAAATAACAAAAATGTATTCAATGAGAGATAACAAAAAATGTTTCAGATTAATAATAAATCTATATAGGAACGTTTTGTCTACCAACCACTTACGTAAAAGAAACATAAAATAATCATTTATAATTTCTCGTTGTTTTTTAATATTTTAATTCTGCAAAAACGAAGGTGTAAATTATATAAAATAGTATTAAATAAGTGTGTATAGACTAAAATAACAAAGAAATATCATAATTGTTTTGAGCGTCAAATTAAATTTAGTGTTGCATGGAATCACTTTTGGAAAGCGCCCTTGGGTATGATTACAAAAATGGCAATTTATATGTAAGCTACTAAAAATTTTAGTCATAACTGTGTCAACGCAAAAAAAAAAGACACAGATGCAAATACGCTTTATTATTTCAAATTGTGTACATAATTTACATGAATAAGAAAAGTGAAGTCAAAACAAGTGAAGTGAAAACATTATGTGGAATTTAGACTTTGAGCATTTCGTTTTTTATTATTATAACGAGTATTATGTTGAAATGTTGAAATATTTATCATTAAAAAGGCGTTTTTTATTTTCTTTACTTCAGTAACTGTTATTCCGAACGGAGTCGAGTTTACCACATTCTCAATTTTCTTCATAGCGTCGTTAGGAGAAGTCCATTTTTTTATTTTGTAAATCATTTTCAAAGTAAGTGTTGTTTTAATACTACTCTGGTTGAAAAGCGGTCAATTTGAATGGTCTAATTGATTTCCCTTTGCACTCTGTCAAAATTTCAATTACCTTATCTAACCGCTCACAAACCTTGACCAACCAGTCTGTTTTTGGTTGGTTACAAGTTACAAGATATTACTGAAATTAAGAAGCTCGCCAATTTACATTATACAGGGTGTTTATTAAACCCTGTCACATCCGAAACCACGATGATCAGTATGAGCAAAAAGACATATTGAATATGCCAAAGTGTTTTTTGGGTTAGCCTGAACGGTGACGATATCAACTTATAAGTCTATTAATACAAATAAATGGTTTATCTGATTTTGGTATGCATAATTCGTGGTTTAAAAGGTTTGACAAACTTGACCGGCGGAAACCATTTGTATACTCGATAAAAATTTGCACATTGAAATGCAAAACCACGTACACCCATTCCTCACAGTTCACAGTATGTCAAGACACATTGTACGGTCAACCAAAGCAAAATCAAATAAAGGCGATAGATATAAATATGTTTCTGACAGGTAATAGTAATAAATTGTTTTTTCATTGTAATAATTTCCGTATCTGCACTCAGTGGTGCATAGGGCATCGCATTGGTACTCCAACAGCAGCATATCTGGATGATTTTTGGTATTTTTAGTTACACTTCAGGGTCCAATGCAGGCACAATCAAATATTGCAGTGTACAACACCTTTTAACCCTACTATTTCACGTCCACCTTGCTAGGAATCGAACCTACGACTTTAAATATGGTATGCTATGGTAGGCGAATGCGTCAACCATTACGCTACTATGAGGACTCGTTGTTAATTTATTTTCAGGATTTTTACCTGAGAATAGTCATCGAACGATCGAATCAAAAACACTCGTCCTGCGTTCTGGTTCTCGTTTTTTTTCACACATAACTGTATTTTTCATCTGCCTAGACACATAATAAACTAAACGTTATTAAATATTTGTATACAACCACTTACCGACTTTTCTATGTCTACGGTCTCGAAACCAGTAGACATAAAAAAGTCGGTGAGTGGTTTTACAAAAATATTTAATAACATATAGTAACATGTTTGACCACAAGTTAATGCTTTAAATATTAATAATACATAATACACTGTTATTTTTAGGATCAACAATATTTTGACAAGGCTGAATCTCACCCTCTAGGGATTTGTTGATACGGCATTTATTGCAATAGTGAAGGAAAATATTTTTGAAAGGGACATGAAAGTTGAGGCATTTATGGGACTGTAAACCTATCGTTGGCTGTTGATGTTGATTATAAGTGATCACTTTACGCACTGTGTATCCGTGTAGATTTCAGCTTTATTACTTTACAGAAGTCAACAAATGGAAGAGTTGAGAAATAAATGTTCACACAAAGGCAGAATGGTTTAAAGATGATCTTATCCAAATATGATGATACATAGTGCACTGATTTGGTACGCCAAATGCCGCTTATCTCTATATTACGTTACATAAAAGCAATATGATTAAGCTTTATTTATTTATCATATACATATACAGTTTACGTACATATGCATAAAGACGTGTATATATTCTTAAAACATTTTTTTTTCTACCTACCCAAACCGTCCAATTTGAGAAAATTTGTGGTACAAGAACATATTGTTTTTTTTTCATAATTTCATTATGGAACAAAATATTGATAAAAATATATACTTTTAGAATATGAAAATTGACTAAATATATACACGATACTATGAAGAGAAAAACGGTAAAGAGGAAGAAAAAATTTAAATATTCAGAAAGTGGCATTTCATACGTGATTTGAATGTAAATAAAGAAGCTTCATGTACTTCACCTAATGTGTAACATATATAATTCTATCTATCTTTGAACATTCAAGTATTCATTTGCAGAATACATCTGCAGTTCTGTTTCTATTAAACATGGTTCTCAGCGGCTTCTATAGTTTTTTTCTGATTATAATATTATGAAGTATTGTAGTTTATTCATATTTTCTTTAACCTTTTTTATAGAACCCTCGGCGGGGTCATCCTCTATTATAGTCGTACTCTCTAGTGTACCTTAGAAAATAGTCTTATTTAACTAAAAATAACGCCTAATTGCCGAATTCATATTCCTTACATTAGATTGACTGCACCTCAAAGTATTCTTCTGTTCTTCAATTAGGTACACTCATGTGTCCCAATAGAGATGGTCCGAGGTACAGTATGCAAACTAGAAGTACGAAGTATGCATACAAAATGTCTTGAGAGGCTATTTCTGAACTCCCGTCAGCATATACGTGAGGTAAATACTTTATTGGTAATACCATATTCAAATCGCCGCTCATTCCTTCTGCTTAGCGAAATAAATAAGAATTAAAGAAATAATTTAGATTGAATATGTTTTTTTATAATAACAATTAGTTTTTTTTTAATAAAGAGTTTTGGTCAACATGTGGAATTACAGCACCTAAGTGCGCCTAGTCTCTTTACAATTACGTAAAACATTTTTTATCTCTTATTGAATACATTTTTGTTATTTTTTTTAGGTTAACCGTTTCTTTTATTTCTTTCTTATTTTATTTACATTTTTTAGATTTTAATTTTAAATGATACTTTTAATTTTCTTATTATTTTTTTTTTCTGTAGATTTGAAGTGAAACTTGCGATTAACTTTGTTATATTTTTTATCTTGTTTTGATTACATTTATGAGCACACACTATTTATATGTGTGTTTTTTTTTCAATATTTAAAATATATTGAAGTATTTACTCATTTACTAGCCATTTGGCTATTTTTAAAATTCAATTGTATTATTTTACTCTATTTTCTTACTTTATAAAAAATATTTCTTTAAACTATTCTTATCTGTAAAAAAATATATTGTTACTTAGTGTACAATACTAAAAGTACAAAAAAGGGCATCGTCATTCAAAATTATTATTTTATGATTTACAAAATCAATTTGAAATTTAAATCCAATTATCTTCGAATGGCATTTCTTGATTTGTAAAATAGATTTAAATTGGGTGTGTGACTTGTCTAGTTTTTTTATTTGAAATTACCGTATTTTTTGGACCATAAGACGCACTCTTTTACTCTGAAAATTCAACTGAAAAAAATGGGTGCGTCTTATCGTCTAAAACTTTTTTTTTGTTCTAAATTTTGATAAATAAATTTTTGGCTGCACCTTATAGTCAAATGCATCTTATCGTCCGCCAAATTCGGTATATGATTTTTTTCTTAATAAATAATTAATATATTAATTACTTTAACGGGAGCAGCGATCTCCGGTGACAACTGTTATCATAGGTAAAAAATGCATCTTAACTAAGTTTTCAAATTAAAGATTTTAAAAATAAACCCGTATGTTTATAATCCAAACATTTAACGTATATCATTTTATATCATTTCAGTATGTTTAAATGAATAGAAAGCGTATACACATGTCAAAGTCGTACTTTTGAACTGCATTATTATAAAAGAAATTTATATGAAAATTCGTAACACCAATTATGTATTCAAAATACTGAAATAAAAGCACATTTTAAGTAAAAAGTATGTGTGATAATCAAAAACAACCATTCAGTGAGATGAACAATTATTCCGAACTGAAATTAAATTGTTTCATAAATATACACTTAAAATAATATTGTGTTGCCTTTTGGAAATTGTTCAGGAATTATACATATTTTTTTTAAATATCTAAGTCGGGTACTGAGTTGATCTTGGTCATTACAACAAATTAATCGTAAACAAATCGTAACAATTGTACTTATTACAAGCATCAAATCACTTAGTACCTACGTACGCGCAGCTGTGGTGTATTTTGTAAAGAAAATCCCGCCAAATTCGTCATCATCTGCCACGGACTTTCCCGCGGATTTGAAAGACCTTACCCACAGCTGCGGGCCCCACGGCCTATAGACTGAAGCCCCAAACCCCATAGACAAACCAGCAAGCTGTTCAACAGTCGCAGTCACCGACATGTGCACCATGTTCTATGGGAAAATATCGCGAGTGATCTAATGGCGACCTCACCCTAAAACCAAAATACTGCAGTGTCCAGGTGTGCGATTCTAGCGTCGAGGTTTTGCATATTATGGCAGCTTGTTGATATCCACGTTTGATCGAATGGATTAATTAAAGCTTTTGTTTCATTGGTCGCTGTTATTCATACAAACGATTAGATTAAGATAAGAAATATGAACAATTCTTTAGTTTTTGCAATCGTAAATCTCTCAATCTACACGCTTTTACGAGTGTGCAAAAATCAACAAAGCATATTATTTCAAGATATGTAATGAAAAACCAATATCATTTTTTTCGTAGTTTTTTTTTACAAATAAAAACTATTTTAAATATCTAAAACCGATATCTCAACAGTGACAAAAACAGCTTTGATAGGTATCTAAACCGAGATGAGAGATATATATTGGGGAATATGGAAATCTAGGCATTTACAAAGCTTTTAGAAAAGACAGAATAGTGAATTTTATACAGTGTGTAAAGTGGCAAAAAAGAAGCTTGTGTAGCTTTAAGACCGGTCGATAGGAAAAAAAATTGTGTTTAAACACACGGATATCCTTTATGTATTTTATTATAATGAATTATTATATATTTAGTGCTTCAAATAAAAATTTTATAAACAAAACTTTTAATTTCAAAAAGTTTAAGCGATTCAAAACTAATATTGTCAATATATAATATCTTTTTAAAGTGAAATAATAGAGTTTATACATAAAACAAAGACACAAATTATCAATTCAAGTTAACATTCAATTTTAATAAATGATTTATTTTACAAAGTTTAACTTGACATTTTTTTTCAAGTAATTCTATTCAATTTTAGCAACGATCATCAGTGACTGAACTGACAATGTATAATCATTTTCACACCTACTTTGGTCCTTTTACTGAGTCAATTCATTAATTATATTTAAATATATACATGTTTATTTAATTCATACAAATACATTACAAAAAAAACGTATCCCTAACTCTATGGGACCAAGAGCCCTGTGTTGAGTTGGGATACAAAAAAAAATAGAAAGAGGAAGCATTATTATTAAAGTATACTACAAATAAAAAGCAGTACATGAACACAATTTTCAATAAACATCTGGACAACACACACTTAATAGTACTATATATAAATCTGTGCAATGTCTCGTAGCAGTCTCCTGTAATGATCCCTTCACTTAGACAAAATCCAAACTGGTACACTTCTCCTGAAAATGGCCTTCGTGTTTTGAAGATCTTAATATTTTCATCCAGGATATTGAGCGAGGATTTTCAAGGACCTCTTAATTTTTCTTTTGAAGAAATCCAATAACTGGTACTTCTAGAATATGCTTTGACAATATATTCTTGTCATTTCTTCAATTTTTTTTAATTTTCATTACACAAAGTTGAAGACATTGTTTTTAAAAATGCTTCCTAAGAGAAACTCTACGTAAAATTTTGATAAAAACAAATATGTGTCAAAATATGTACCTATATATGTATCAGAAAAAATGGCTGAATACGTATTACACTATAAGACTAGTATTACTATAAATAAATAATAAAGTACAACATAATATATGCATTCAAAAAATATGCACTTCTGACTTCCCCCATAGCACAAAGCATATACGCTAGAACTACTAGACACTTCAACCTGATTGCAAAAACTATTAAAAATATATACGACTTTAGGTCAAAGATGATTGGGTCTTCTTCTCGATTGAAGTACACTTCTTACTTTCATTGTCTATGAGGACAATAAGTGAGTACTCACACTATAAAAATGCTATCAAGAAGTGGATATTAGGGTTTTCGCACGTATTGATGTGTGGATCAGGCCAAATAATAAAGTTATTTTGTAGTGTTACTAACACCATAAGTGTTAAAAGCAAAATTTTATTAAATATGTATTTAGGGCATGTTTCAAAATCATGTCAAAATTTTCAGTTGGCATGAGACTCACCAATAAGAGGACATTATATTATTAAAACACAAAAATAAAAAAATATTTTGTTTAAATAATTTTAAAATAAAATTATAATAAATAACCGAAACTATTGATAAGAGAAATTTAAAAATAAGAATTTCAATAAAAAACCGTAAAGTTCCATTAATTCTTTGCATTGCATTTAATGCGTTATCATTAAATGCAATGCAAAGAATTTATGGAACTTTACGGTTTTTTATTGAAATTCTTATTTTTTATTATTATTGAATCTGCATTCACTCCGTCACACTTTATCATAATATAAACCTTTTATATCACCCGTCCATGAGGCGCGCTCTCCTGAAACTGTAGTAGTGTTCTTGAAAAATAATAAAATTGTCCAACACTAATAACAAAGTTTTATTTTCATAATAATTTTAACTTGCGTCTGACTATTTCCTCTTTATAAAACGTATCACAAAAACGTGATATTTCAAATTCATAAAAAAGAAATTGAATCTAAAAGGCTTCGATCATTTATTTTTCTAAAAAATGTATTTTTGTATTGAAACTATCATGGCACAGATACGAATGTCATTTATATGCAAAATTACTGCAATAATTAAGACTTTTAATGTTGAAGCAAGCGCATATTTGAAATTTTATATGAACAAACAATTTATGCGATTCAACACCTGTTTTGACTTTGCATCCTGTTGACAAAGTTTACGAAACGATTCCTAAACATATAAATGACCCATCTTGGAAATAAATTAACATTCACACGTTTAATCGTAGCATAGCGTGGGCTTTATGAATTATTTTTACGGTTGCATAATAATAATATTTCTAATTTTTGCCGTAAAGGAGAAAGATTGCTCACAATAAAATTAAAATAAAACGCAGATCCAAAAATTTATTCTGATATTTTATTACTTTAAAAAGACATTTCATAACAGGATAAATAGCATGAATTATCTTTTACATTTTTTTTTATAAAATGGCGTTGCATATTAAATCGAATGCTTTTGGCAGTGTCAAGTTGAATTATTTTATAAACAAGCTGGTTCGCAATACGCAACCAGGCCCGGTCGCTGGACCCGGGACATTAACATAGGTATAATCTACATACTAACAGTTCCGGGAAATTGTTATTTTCCCACGTTTAAAAACTAAAAAGGAGAATCCCTCCATTTGTAGTAAATTACAATGAACTTTTGAAACGAATTGTTA
Source organism: Micrasema longulum (assembly GCF_059751315.1). Lineage (NCBI taxonomy): Eukaryota > Metazoa > Arthropoda > Insecta > Trichoptera > Brachycentridae > Micrasema > Micrasema longulum. Next base: position 55,445 of record NW_028279130.1, read on the forward strand.
CTTACAAACTTCAATGTTTTAGGTTATATGGAAATATCGACATTTACAATATACGCTTGCCTCCGGGTTCCGGTTCCGGTTCCGGGCTCCGAATTCGATGTCTCTCAAACCAGTGTAGTATGTGGTTTAATTCACCACTGGTGCTATAAAAAGGCCCCTTGGCCCGTTGTGGTGTGAAAATTAAAACTTAGATACTAACGGCTACCCAATGAATGAAGATTTTCCTTCAGCTATTTTAATACATTTCTGAATCGATTTTTAAAGTTATTTAGTTTATTTAAAAGGTAAGCTGTTCGAACGTCAATTAAAAATTAAACCCATTAAGAAAAAAAGCGTCTGAAATGAGAATGAAGTTATTTCTTATTTGCAAAATCTCCGTATTGGTTTAATAAATGGATAAAATCATAATTATGCATTTAAATTACTTCATTTTTATTGTTTGTGTATTCTGAAATAACGACAATTCTGACATTTGAACCGAAACGTCCTCGGAGTAATGGACTTTGACGTAAAAGAGATTTTCCTTGTTGAACACCTTGTAACACATATTATTTATTTCATAGAATATGCATACTAGATGTGTAAAATTTTCCTTTTTCACTTCAATGAACAAAAAAACATTTTTGACAAGTTGTGTGCAATTCACAACGGAGTTCTAGTTCCAACTCTAATGTATGGGAGCGAAGTATGGAATTGGAAAAATAATGATGAAAGTAGGTTGAATGCTGTTGAAATGCGATCCCTCAGGCAAATGTGTGGTAAAACAACGTATGATAGATGCACAAATGTCGAGATCCGTGAAGTGTGTAAGACTGAGACATGCATTATTGACAGAATCAAGAAAGGGGTGCTGCGTTGGTTTGGACATGTAGAGCGAATGGACAGCGAAAGAACGGCTAAAAGGATCTACGATGCAAATGTTGATGGATGCAGAAAACGAGGAAGACCGAAAAAGACATGGCACGATCAAGTCCATCAAATACTTGAAGATAGACATGTCAAAAGTAGGAATAATCGGCGTGCGTGCATGAGAAGATGTATGAATGTAGAGGAAGCGAGGTCTGTATGCCAAGATAGAGTGTTATGGCGTTCTATCCTCTCTGCCTACCCCTACTGGAAAACGGCGTGATGGTTTGTTGTTGTTGTTGTTGTTGTGTGCATTTCAGCTCTTTAAGTAATAACTATTTAGTAGTAACAAATATGAATTATTTTTTTTTAAGTTAATTGTTAAAATCAACGAACAACAGGTAAAGCAAAACTTAGACTGGGATATAATTTTTTTTAAAAAAACATTATTCAACAATAATACGAAAAAAAAGGAAAACTGTGAATTAAATAAAAGATTTTAAAAACTTTTTTAGATGTGTATATATTACCATTAAAAACTAAAATAAGTTTGAAATAGTGATAAATAAAAACGTCAATAAATATTAGGAAAAACAAAAGGATAGCACAAAATAATCAAATAGAAACAAAAAATGTGTGAAATAAATAAATAAACAATATCTAATAAAATCTACAAAAAAATATGTGAATTTTTTTTTAGTCCCATTCGATGTGTTGACACTTAAAGTGTGTAATTAAAATATCGGCTCAGCCAGTTGCTGAATTTATTGTTAAAATTTCACTACGGGCATCATGGGCGAGATTTAATGAAATCGGAATCAACAAGATTTATTTATGCGAGGCAATTAGAATTAAAAATAAATTTATGTAATCGTTTCGCAAAAATAAAATGAAATTAACCCACATTTGAAACGTAGTTAAAATATATCAATAAATCTTTTTTTAAACAATTAAATTAATTTACAACTTGCGAAGAAAATCAGCTAAAACGATTTCTTCATTTTGAATATGTTAACAGTAAGGTGGCAATAAAAATCGAAGACAAACTATCAGAGCCGGATCAACAGTATTTAGCGCCTGCTGCTGAGGGTATTTTTGGCACACCTTACCCCCATCACACTCTCCCAGCCCATGCCCCATGCCTTAAGCTAGGTTTACACGAGGACACTACAATAAATAATATTTTTTTATACCAAGATGTATTGGAATAATTGGAGGATGCAGTATATAATAAAAGGCTTTTTTTTAAATGCGCAAGTGACTATTCTATATCCTATATCCTATTGTCCGTGGTGATTTTATTTACAGGTAAGCTTAAAAAAAATATCATATATTTGTACCTACATAGAAGGCACATAATATAATGTAAGTAATATATACTAAAAATTGATATTTTTCTGTGTTTCTGTATGATACAACAGCTCTAAACAATGGAATCAACTCAAACGACGTAACTTCGTGATATATTATCCATTACTTTAATACAAAACTCATTAAAAATATTTTAAAAATAGCACTATAAAGTCAGTCATTAGGCATAGAATATTAAGTATTTTATTGAAATTTTAACTGCCCGAATCGTTTTAGTAATTAATAGTGCTAAAAACGGCCGCGTCGAGCGTCATATGTCCTTCAATATGACGCATGAAAGTAATTATGGTCTTTTATCAAAAGTACCATCTCAAAGAAAAATAGCTTTTAAGAAATAATGTTTGAAATACTGTTTTCCAAATCAAGAATCTTCAAATAATTTGTGTAACCTGCAAGTTTAATCTAGGAGAAAAAACCCGCACTGGGGTTAAGACATTCAAAATATAGTATACTTATTTGTATGAAAAAATAAGCTGGAATAATCGGCTAGTTTTTTGGCTCACCACAGGCGCTTTATTAATATTTATTTATGGTGGAAATGATTTAAAATAAATGGTAATCATATATTTCTTTTTATTACATTATTATGTTAGTCAAATGTAATGGTAAGCTGCGCATAATTGCTTCTATACGCGGTTCGCCCCTGCCGTCCTGTCCCTGGGCGTTAACACGATCACAATGCGGTCGCGCGCGGTGAGGGGGGGGCATCTATTGTCCTACGGAGAACGATAATAAGTACGATGCTGAGACAATATTGAATTGTCCTAGTGTAAAAGCTACTTTATGGCTGCCGGCTCACGGACCACCATGTACCCGCTCCGTATTCGTGGACTAAAATGGCACATCACATCGCAGCACGCACTTATAGGAAAAAATATGTATTAAAATATACTCGTATAGCAGCACGTGATCGACAAATTCAAATTTTAATTTCTCACACGGGTATACGTATTACGTGGCTGTACCTAATTATCATATTTTAAAAATATTTTTTTATCGGTAAAAATAATAATAAACTAATTAAAATAACTATTAGTACTTCAACCTTATTTAGCAGTATTAACGTAAAAATACGGCTTTATTTGTAAGAACTTGACTTTTAAATTGTCGAGTTTGTTGCAAACATGGCTACCTCTACTTGGGTTTGTCAAGTTGGAATGCATTATTTAAATTTACTATTTCACTTCTGTTTCTTGACATAATCATGCTTATGTCACAAAATATTTACTGTTTATAATTAAAAAATGATGTTTAAAAAAAAGTTGAAGTTAAGTGTTGTATCAGTTTATTACGATTTACTAAAAATAAATAAAGATGGATTTTGCCGGGTTTGCAAATAGTACGCTCATATTCCGATATTAAAGGCATTAAGGCAAAGACTTGGTGAGGAATTAAGTAATAAGAGAACGGACGCAGAAAACTCAAATGACAACTGTCATCAAGCGGAGGCGATACGGTTGGCTGAAGCATATACTGCGTATGCCTCTTGAGAGCCTTAACCACGCTTGCCTACTTTACAAGGCATCCGGTTTTTGACGTCCTGGACGTCTACTGCTGACTGTTTTTTGGCAGTTTAGGTCAGAACTTAAGGACGAGAACCTGATTTGAAAAAACACACAAGAGCTGGCAGGCAATAGAGATGCATGGAGGCTCTTTGTGCATACCATATGCTCCAAAAAAGAAGCGGAAATAGGAGCAAATGGAATGATGATGATGTGACATGGATTTAAAAATAGTGGATGGTAAATATCTAGCAGTAGAGAAAACAATCCTAAATAAGAAGAAGAAGAAGAAGAAGAAGGAGAAGCGGTTTTTTATTTTAATCAAACCATTCTTAGATTTTCTTTTAATAATAATTAAATAAATAAATAAGTTAATATACAGAATTAATATTAAAATTGCATAGGAATTTTGAGAATCGTCTTGCAACTTTTACTATGCAGTGCCCCCAAATAGAAGAACAGCCTCATCATATCAAAGGTAGGCCCATTTCCGTGCTCCTTTTCTTCTCTTCGAATATTTCCAACCTTTTACAAAACTGGATGAAATTATTTTTTTGCTACAGTCGGCTTTTCGTTAAACTTAGTAAATTAATTACTCTTTTTTTCATACTATCATATAATTATCTAAGGTCAAAATATATTAATGTCCATAAATGTTAGCACAAAAAATATACAATCCATGTTACAGAACCACGCAAAGTTACACACGAAAACAAAAAAAATGTTTTAATATATTTATTAACGGCAGCATGTTTGCACTAACTTTGTTATTAAAAATTTGTAAGAGCTCTATTTCGTACACTCGTAAACTTTAAAAATAAGCATCATTTTTATTTGAGCCAATAATGGGAATGAAAAAGGGAAAAATCCCTTTTTTTTGCAAAATCAAACTAAATAATATTGGTTTTAAATAATTACTGATACAATTCATTTCGTTTCCGGGTCCGTATTACAATTAAAGGTTAACATTAGTAATTTAAATTACGCTTTCAGTTTAAAAAATAGAAAATGTATATTTTTTTTCTCTAAACACGTGTAATTATAGGTCACTAACGAAGGTATTTTAAATTTTCATAAAAATATATACATTTTTTTTACGTAAATATTGATTTCACTTTATACCGCCTCGAAATGTAGCGATAAAGATAGCGTTTGTAATCGCAACCCAGAAGTCCTGTTATTATTGTTGATTGTGTATTGCGTATTCACAAAATAAAAAGCAAAATAATATTTGTATGAAACATTTTTAAAATGTTGAGAATATAGGTACCTGCGAAGTTTAAGGTTTAAAATAAGAACTATCGATAAGGCCTTCTCTAGCAAAAGATATAACACCACCATCCTATCGTTTCTATACATGATGTAGTGCACTCGTTTGTTTATAAATTTATTTAACAAAAACGCTTTTTTTTTATATTTTTGATAATATTCCATTGGCGTCATTTGTGGTATAATAGCTTTGACATCTGACCTCAGTACTCACGGAAGGTTCCGGGTTCGACTCCCAGTGAAAACAAAAAAAAATCTCAAACCTGGGTGTTTGTTGCTGTTATTCACGACTGTTATTTGGCCTCCTGGTCTATTATGTGTGTAAAAAAAGTAAATAAATTGTATGAGAGCCTGCTTTAACAATTGCATGTTATAGCAGGCTCTCACATTGGCAAAACAGATGCCCGTTCATAACCATAATACACGCTTTACGTATAATGATGGTTTAGTAGTACCAAAAATATGAAATAAGTATGGAAATAGAACTCTTAATTATTTAATACCTATCATCATTAATTGATCGCCAAAAGAACTTTAATTTAACACATAATGTAACAAGAGCAAAATAAAGAAGTGGCTACTAAATCAAAAGTTTATATTTGAATAGTTATTAAACTAGCTTATGTGTACATTTTTTTTTCTTTCTTGTATTTAAATAAAACTGTTTGTATCTATATAACTGATCTTTCCGGCTGCTAACTATATGTGTTAATTCATTGTTTTATAAATTAAGGTAATATTAATAAGGTTAGTTTTGATAAAAATCTCCACCAACAAGCCACAAAAAGTGGCTTGGTGGGATTTTAGTTACTGTCAAAATATTTCATGTTAAAAGTGTAAAAATGCATATTGATGTAACTAAATATTACATTTTCCATCAAGCTTCAAGTATATTACGCTAGTAAATCTTTAGCAGCTTCTTCCTTTATGATATTTTGTGTAATTCACCATAAATATTTTATTGTTTTAGGAAATCAATAATGAAAAAAAGCAGCTCTAATTTTTATTTAAATGAGTTTTTTCCATTTTTATGTAAATACTGTTAATAAAAGTAAAGTTTAATTTCTCTGATTCATTAAACCAAAACTCTGTTTTGATCGCGGTGAAACTGTTTTATTTGCTCTAGTTTTCAACCAAATGGAATGACGGCTTGAAGTACGCCCATTTATTTATTTAGCACGTTTGAATTATAATCAATTTATGTGTAGTGTGTCACTTTTAAGATCAGTATTTACGAGCTCATAGGAGACAAAGTAAGAAACAACTCTTTCGATCCAAGTTGATTTTCGTGAGAAATACATATACTAGAAATATTATATTTATTTTATTATTGACAATTCTTGATAGAACTCTATTGTAATTATAAAATACCTTGTATATGAGTTTACTATAAAAGTTACAAATTAAAATACTTTCTGCACTTCCACTTTTTTATTTGACCAATTAACCATTTTACCATCTAACGGAAATCGTCAGCCTGCATATATACAGTCCGTTAGAGGATAAAAGCGCTAATTATTCATACAAATACGTAGAAATGTACCAAGGATTTTTAATTAATAATTCACATCAAACTATCATTCATTAAATAATGATACTAGCTATGATTTTAAATATGCCTCATAGATGAGTGGATCAAGCCAAATAGGTTAAAATTTGTGCCCTGTTTATGAAATTTGGTCTACATGTCAATATGAATCTGTAATGTTTTTTATGATTATTTTAGTTTATATTGCTTATTCTGTTTAAGATAAAAATAAGGTTTATTAGATTAATTACGTTTTTATTTTATTTATTATATTAACCACGTCAAATAACCAATTTAAGGCACGTTTCATTTATTGTAAAATGTTTCACTCGGCACGGGACACCCAGTGATGTAGTCCTAAATAAAAAAAGTACCGAAGCGCATCGCCACCACTATGGTGAAGTGGGAGGGACGGCGTTGGGAAGTGGGAGGGAAGTGGGAGGGGTAGTGGGGGGGGGACTTTTGCCAGTTATCGGCAAAAAATACGTTTGTTGTTATTTTTAATTGTTTGAGGAGACTTAAGTAGATATTTTTTTGAAACGTTATATTTGTTTCTGACCAGAGCCGGAGCGCCGCTCCGCTCAGATAAAAAGTGCCGGAGCGCCGCTCCGGTGCGCTCCAACGCGACTACACCATTGGGGACACCCCAGTGGGGAAACATTATTCTGTATAAAAAAATATAATATTAACATTGTAAAAGTATAAATAAATAAAGACCTAAAACAGTTTTAATTATTTAGGTATAAACAAAAAGCGCTAAGCAAACTTTCTCACATACATGTATTTTTGAACATTTTTATATAATTTTATGTATTATGTACAAATTATAAAAATGTGGACATTATCACAAAATAATAAATTCATTGGTAAAGAAAACTTTACTTTAAGAAAAATGAAACGAAATGCCTCACCAAAGAGAAGCATTAGGGCTATAATAATTATGTATGTCTACAATATCTACATCCACACGATACGTTATAGCCCAAGCAAATTAGTGAAATCAGGGGAAATAATTCGTGTAGTTTAGAAAATTGGCACACTTGTTCCTTAAGGTGTCTTGATCAACATACCCAAAATCCTTGATGGTGGGGGGTCTGCTAAGGGCGGGGGAGGGGGGAAAGATCCCCTTTTTCAGATTTTGGGTCACATCTAAAAAACCTTAAGAAATGGCGTTAAAGTTACTTCTACAATAATTAATAACATAACATTTACTACAAATTGAGTTTTTTTCATATTTACTGTAAAATTAATACTTTAAGAGCAACAGGAGGTCCAAGAATGAGAAGCGAAATATTTACGGCGACTTTTAAGTTTAATTTAATTTAATTAACTTAAATAATCCGTAGTCGCGAATTGGTACCCTATGAATGATATAGGTATTCAAATATAATGTTATAATAATGTTTGGATAATTTATGTATCGCCATTTTTGTGAAAAATACTTTGAGGGCGCTGAACAATAAATAAATATCCCAGCACGTCTTGCAGCTACAGAGCGCATGGACGGTTGGGATTCTAGTTCCTCTTCTCCAATTACGATAAACAGGAGCTAGATAACAGCACGTCTTGCAGCTACAGAGCGCATGGACAATAAGAAATCTAGCCCCTATTTACATTTTATTTTTTTAAATTATTTGACAATGAAGTTAAGAGTTTAAGTGATATTGTCAAAAACGAAATAAAAAGCAAATTTATAAAATTAGAGGTTAGATAGCAAAAAGTCTTGCAGCTACTGAGCGCATGGCGGTTGAAATTCTAGACACCATTTACTCAATTTAGATCTTTGATAGTTAATAACATTTACATAATATGATATGATAGCTAACATCACTTAAGTCTTGCAGCTACGAAATGCATCGACAAATGGAATTTCAACAACATAAGAATGATTTTAAAAAATTAAAAATAAAAAATAATAAAAAACACAATAATGATAAATTGGGCAAAGAACTAGTAAGTATGGCAATTAAGTGAACATGTAACAGCAAAATAAGTTAAATATAACAAACTAAGCAAACATAGCTTTTTTTAACTTATTATTAAGGTTAACAAGATGATAGACGATACTTAAACTCTAAGGGTCCCATCTTTATTTTGGTATGCAGTAAACAAGATCTATTATCCTTTTCCTAGTAAATAACTGTAAAAACATTTGGTTCACATTTGGCTGTTTTTATTTATGTTCATTTAGTGTTTTCGTATAAAATAAATCCTCATTCCTAAAGTATTTATTTCCTTGAAGCCAAAAAAGTTTTTCACGATACAAACAAAATATACTTAAAAAATATTTTACATGCACATGGACATCTTTTTAAATTTAAAATCACAGTCTCAGTAGGTTTTTTATAAGTTTTTCTTTATTGGCATCTTATGTCACATAATAATAATCTTCGCCTCACAGTTAATATTTATATGAGTCCCTTCACTCTACACTGTATACAGTATACAAAGTATAAAAATGATTCTGTAAATATTTTCATGAGCACTCGTACGAATGATAACATAAATAATACTTTATTGGCTTTTTGACATTTTGCTTTATTTCTTTAAAAAAACTTACTAACGCTTCAGTATTTATTGGAAAAATGACAAATTTATTTATTTTTTATTAGTGTATGCACGGCGCAAATGCCTTATATAAACATAATCATAAATGCAATTAACATACAGTGTTCTATTACAAAATTATGAAATAATATAATAACAATATAACTATACATGTTTCACAGTTGTTTTATAAATGTTCTAAATAATAACTTCGGGATTTTAATACTTAACATATTTATTTATTTATTTATTTATTTAAAATTACAAAATTAAATATTTATGAACTTATCAAGGCTTTTTAGGCTATGCCCGTGTCAAGCCACAATAAATAACAATAAAAATACATAGTAAAATTAAATAGATCAAATTATTATGACATAGAGTAACAATCTAGAAAAAAAGGTAATTGTAATAAATAATTAAATTCCAAAGAATACAATGCAAAAGAGATAATCAGAAATAATTTTTAAAATATAAAATAAACAAATTAAGAATCACAGATAATCAAATAAACAAAATAGTGGTATCAATAAAATCAACAAAATAATAGTAAAATATAGTAGTATTAAAAAAAACAATGTAAGAGTATCATTTATATCAACAGAAAAAGAACATATACATAAAAGCATACTTGAAATGATAATTGAGATATGTATTCTAGAGACTCACTCAATACTATAGTAAGAAATAGGAGCAATAAATCATATGCCAAATAATAGTACGTACTAAATTAAATTAAACAAAAATACGTAATGAAAAAAAAAAACATATAAATATCAATATATATAAAAAGCAAATAAATTAAAAAGTATGGAAGGAAAGCAGGTTTGTAACTTAGGTAGAAAAATAATCAAAATAAAGATAACTCGGTATATTCGAAATAGTAAAAATCATAAATCATTGATTTGTTGGTATTGTTGCAATGTCAATTTGTCAATTACCAATATTTTACTATTTTTTTTGTTCTTCTCTGTTGGAGGGATTCCATCAGAGGAATAACAATCAGAAATTTCAAATTCAAGTAAAATAACTAAATTGCTATTATTTACAGTTACCCAGTTATAATAAAGTAATTTGAGTGACAATAAAATTCGAAACACCTAATTATTTTCTAATTAACATAACTTAACCTGAATTAATATTCTTGCATTTACATAATCTATGATTTGTTAATAAATTTTATTTTAACGTAGGTACGCATCAACAAATATTTATTCATTTACATATTACTTCTGTCTACATAAGAATATTTTGTAAATTATCATTAATAATCACTTAAAACCTTATAGTAAACAAAATCATTGTTTTAAATAAACATAGTTATAAATTCTGTTACTTTCATCGCATTAGTTTCTAATATACAGTAACGTACATGATAACTGAAAGCAGATTTTTTAAATTTATCTTCATTTCATAAATTCAATATTTTTTAGGAAATATTTTATCCAAATTTTAATTTTTAACTATGTGTATTACTGTATATGGCCCCGATTACCTTAATACAAAATAATAATATAATATTATAATACAGTGTCTCGGTCACCCTATAAATGTTATTATTGATATTTTGTTAATTTGTCGTGTATGCTATAGTTATGGGTTTGAGTTTAGTATGCGTACATTTTTTTCCTATGTTTACCACTGAATTTTTGTTCATTTTATTTGTATAATTTTTATTATGCTTTGTTAAATGCATAAGCCGTTGAAACTTACCCTTTCTACTAGAATTGTTTTTTTTTTTGCCAAGAATATATTCTTGATTTTGTTCGTACTGAGAAACCAGAAGATAATCAGGACTGATCATCTTACCTTCATGTAACAAAATACATATTTTATATGAATTACATTCATTGCCAACGTTTTTATTTTTTTGTAATATATATTGTATTAAGATTTGAATATAAGATTTTTTGCGCTAAATGATTTTAACAAAACATTTAAGTTTGTAAATGAAAGTTCTTGATGGAAGTTCATTGTAATTTATTATGGAAATAGAAGACGAGTGATACTTTAATCCACAAATTTGGAATATCCAGTGACCGGTTTCATCGCTTTCGTGTCTTTATTAGGAAATTCAATGTATTTTAATAATACAGAGGTAAGGATGGAGAATTCAAAATTACATGAGAGTAAATTAAATTAAATTATTTTTGTCTTAAGGATCATTAACAAAGTGTTTATGGTTAAATAATGAGTTAATATAACTATATTTCTAATGTGTTTAAGTATTGCATATATATTATTTTTAATTGTCCTATCCTTCGTGAGTTTGATTTCTGTCTATTTATGATTCCTGAAAAACAAAAGATAAAAAGTCATTAGTTAAATTATAATAATAGGTATAGTAATGGGGAATACACGCTGTTCATTAAGTAATTCTGTGTCAGGTTTACTTTTTAATCTATTAATTTCAAGAACTTCCCGTTTGTCAAGTTTATGGCTTTTAGGTGCGATATGAATTATTTTTACATTGTTCTTTAAATCAAAGTAATGTTTATGTTCTATTAAATGATTGGAAAAAATCGAATTTATCTGTATTATTGGACCATGATTGCACAATATGCTATTTTCTAAGTATTTTGAATGCTCTACCTATTTGGCCTACGTAGCATGTATTTTTACAGTCATTATAGTTAAAAAGATAAGTTCCTGAATTAGAAAATTTGTATTTTTTATCTTTATTATTAACTTAGTTTATGTTGTATTTTTATTATTTTATTGTGCGTTTTTTAATATATATAATACAGGGAAAGATAAATGAAATAAAAACATTTACGTAAATATAAACATAAAACGTAGTGTGCGAGTATAAAACTGTCTGAACATCTTGTTAGTTATCTCTGTTTATTAAGTCTTCTTTGTATATTCTCACATATAAAAATATTATTTTCAAAAAAGTATATTGTTAATTGTCCTCGGCACGGGTAACCCAAGTGAGGTCACATTATTAATTATGTTTGTTTATTATGTGGAAAAAAAAGAATAAATAAAATTTAAATTAAATCTCTAACTGTCGCATCCTGGTGGATATAAACATTGGCGAGTGGTGAAACAAAACAGTTGGTCAAAATAACACTCGATTACGCGAATCATAACCACATATGTAGAAGGAATGTTTTTCGGACCCAAACACCTGCGAATATTAAAAAATGCTTATCACACGAAAACGAAATTACGCTTAATGTTTTGAGAAACATGTTTGTGTTCCACTTGATTGAACTGTACAACGTTATCTAATGTGTTGGTATGGCAGTTCCTAACAGCTGTGTGGCCTTTTGAGGTCGATTGGCGCCAACAACAGAAGTCTCGTGTACAAGTGTACATAACTTAGTCACAACTTCACAACTCACAACTCACGACATGATCGAACTATGCCCGTGAAGACTGTGGACTCGTTATTCTGAATTTCCGTCTTGTTTTTTTCCGGATATGTGTATTTGTTTTAAAATTATGTTTTGAACAATCATCCGTATACCACATACCCTTAGAGGTTATAAAATTATAAGAACATCAGCTTAAATACGAGCTTTTAGCAACAGTATTTTAATAATTTCACGAAATTCATACCTACCGATAATATTTGGCTTGGAGGAAATAACGGATGTTTTTCTTTGTCAGTTTGGGTTAGGATTATTCGCACTATTTGATTCAGGCGTAGAAAAATTCAAGCGAAAAAAAAAGTTAGGATACGGTGGAAAAATATGTTATATATTTGTTTACTGTAAGAAAGTGAAATAATAAATTAATTATTCATACAACTACGTATAATTTCGTACCAAAAACCTACAAAAAACATAAATTGCATAAGTAACCATTAATATAGTAGTATCTTCAACTGTCAAGGAAAATAATTGTAATTTAGCTTAGCAAAGCTGAAATTTAATTATGTAATAGCAAATTAATCGAGGTGACCTAAATTCTCTGCGATTAATCCTATATGTGCCCTCAATCAATGTATTTATTTGTTAACATTGTTTTCATCATTTTTAAAATACAAAGCGGGTTTTGTCTTTTAAAAAAATCACTCAACGATTATAAATGATCAAATAAACATCACAAGAAGTCATCAAATTCAAACAAACACGCACAAAATACGTATTACTCAAAACTTTCACTTATATTATTGTGTGTAAGGGTCATAATTTGGGATTCGGATATTAATTTTGATTTTATAAGTCTATTAGTGTAGCATTTTTGTATGATAGTAGTTGCTCATTATACATTATAATTTTATTGACGTTGAACTCAACTTCAGGTCAAGAATTGATAAAAGTAAGCGCCTTGACAGCTGAATAAGAACCCACACATTTATACAACTGTATCTACATTATAATGGTCTATCTAGGCATTCAATACAGAATAATACATAAATAGTAGAATAACCCTCATTCAGATGTCTATTAATAATTTAAGTTATTTTGACAGCTGTTTCGCTATGATGCGAGATTATTTTCAATAATTGATTGAGTAATGAATGGAAAAGCTAAGTCTGTTGTTTTATGACTAATTTGATATTAAGTACTAATATTAAAAATGTACCCAATCATTGAATACAACATAGGTTCTGCTTTATAATATGTTCATTGGAAAATAAAATCATTTTTTGCTTTTTAATGTAAAAACAGGATTACGTGTTTTTTTAAATAACAGCAGTCTATTGTATTTTGTCTAATACCCGTATGCAGAGACAAACCTTAAGGTGAGGAGAGTACATTCTATTGTCTTCACCTTCGGGTTATTCTCTGCATTTGAAATTAGAATGTACTTTCCTCACCTTAAGTTTTGTATCTGCATACGGGCATTAGTATTTTCTTAGTATTTATAAAAATTGTTAAAATTCCATCTTACACACTTTTCGCTATTTTAAAAAATCCGAAAAATTAGATAGAATCAATAAAATAGCTGCATATTTTTTCTCACGTACATAAAAAATTAATACTAATAAAAACAATGCCTATGAGAACATATTATTATTACAATATTTGAGTTTGTCCAAATGTTCGTAGACAAAAGACTGGATTTCACCCCCTCTAGGGACATTAAGATTAACAAATTACAACAGGGATGGAGAATACTTTAAATAAGGAATATGGAAGTCAAGGCATTTACAGGGCTTATGACCTGTCATTGGCTGGTTTAAGTGGCCACTTTACACACTGTGTAACATTTACCATTTTGCCTATGTTTGAACATCCATATTTCTTCAATTCTTCCATTTGTTGATTTTAGTGAAGTTAAAGAGCTGAAACCTTTATTGTTGTGTAGAGATTCATCTGAATGAATAATTTCACATACTAGGCAACGCCTGAAAATAATTTTTAAATTTTTAAACTTCTTCTTGGACCAGTTGGTTTCATTACAATATTTGAGTTTGTCCAAATGTTCGTAGACCAGCCAATGACAGATCATAAGCCCTGTAAATGCCTTGACTTCCATATTTCCTTATTTAAGGTATTCTCCATCCCTGTTGTAATTTGTTAATATTATTATTATACTAATTTACTAGTAAGTAAAATACAAACTTAAGCAATACAGTATAAACGCATTACATTGTACATACCTACTTAGTAATCACGTAAAAGCATACCTACTTAATACTTTTTAAATTTATACTTTTTACTGGACTTATGGATTAATTTGTAGAAAATATCTACATTTGTTTCTCCATTCTGCAAGGTCTTTAGTTGCTTTTAATAATTGGGCGTGAACATTCTATGTTGTTCCTTTGATCTGAGCAAGCTAAGATACTTTGGCAGTGTTATCCTTTAAATTTATGTCCTTAACCACTATTTTCAAAAAGTGTGTATTATATTATGGAAAATTAAATTGGGTTGGAACAGGTTGTAGTTTCACAGTAGAGTTGTGGACTCTGGAACAACTGGAGGTCCGAGGTTCGAACCCTGCTCTACACCTGTTTCGTATTTTCTAACACGGTCATTTAGAAATAACAAAAACGGTTTTATTTTGAAATATTCAGTAAAATCATATTAAAATAACACAAATATTTCATTTCATTTTGCAAGACAAGGCCGTCCTAATAGTACGTCTTTTCTATGATATGGATATTTAGCATGTTCTAGGCATTTAAGTATATAACTAGAGTAAGCATGAGCGTTTGAAATATGGTATATGGTACATATAATATCCTTAACCTGCGGCCAATTTCCATAATGTCTGATAGAATGGACTTTAGTCTGTTGCGAGCAGTCCCTGGCTACTTTTGAACTTTTTTCTCCTCGCAATTACTAAAATGCCTATATGTACGCGAAAATACTGCACAAATCGATCTGGAAAAGCGATGGTATTACCTTTTACCGGTAATGTTTTTATCTCAATCAATACTTGTTTAAAATAGCCATTTTAATGTTAAAAAACGTCTAATTAATATGTAACTAGTACTTATGACTTATGAGTCATAAGTTATCTCATGTCTCTGTCCTGCTCAGTGAGTCGGGCGTATAGTGAAACGATAAACAAAGGTAACGCATATGCGTAAAGGAGAGACATACTGAATAGAACTTACAGAGGACCGATGTAAACAGTCCGTGCTTTTTACCGTGCTACGTGTTTTTCTTGCCAACGTCGACGTGATTTGGCGTGACGACACTTGCTCCCTCCGCTGGTCATTCCCTTTCTTTTCGGAACGACTTTTTAGCTCTGATTTGTATGGAGTGTTCTCTATATTACATCTTTATGGTTCTAGGTATAAATCTTAGCCATTACGTATAGTTCTCGTATGTTTGTCGTATTTTTGTATGAATTAATTTATACATTTAGTCGTTATTCCTAACAAAGGCAGTGAAAAATGCTAATAATTGGATCAATATAAATAAGATAACTTATTACATTTTCAAATAATAATAAATTATCTTATTTATTTTTCGATAAAGAAAATATAATACAGGCAGGAGCAAATGTCAGAGCCATAAGATATGCCTGACGCCAATGGACATTCTTATTAAAAATACGAGTATAACGGCATTATCAACAGCTCCGCCTTATCACACAGTCCATTCATTCAAATTACATACCAATTATAACACGAAGATAAGAACATAATACCATTAACGCTTATGTACATATGCATTGCAGGGCGTAAGGTAGTTTTCTTAAAATATTAATATTTTAATTATAATTCTTTAACCCTGCAATGCCCAATTCTTCTAATTTTAACGATAAACATTTATTGTTTATGTTTTTAATGCAAATACTAGGAAAAATAATGAAATTAAAAAAGAAAAAAAAAGTTTTAATTTCATATTTTAGTTTATGTGGGCATACGCTACATCGGACGGTAAAAGGTTAAAAAATACAAGAATGTAAGGAAAACAAGAAATAACGATTCTTATGAACATATTTTTAAATAATAAAAGAAAGTTGCGGAAACAATTATAACTTCAAATCCTTTGAAAAAAAAAACAAAGAAATCACCCTTTGAACTTTAGCTAAATTACACTTTTGACAAAATACGTGCAACTGACTTTTGGTTTTAAATTTTATCGAAAAATTTTACCCTGGTGCCGACTTTTTAAAATAAATTATAATGGATGGAATGTATTCAATATAATAAACTTGTCACCGAGTGATAAACATGTTTGAAATCACTTTTATACACCGATTATCTGTATGTAGCAGATCGTCTACATTGTAGGGTTAAATCATTTATTTATGTTATGTTTTGCAGAATGCATTTCCAGCGTACAAAACTGAGATATTATTAGGTATATTACTTTTAATTCTAAAAAAAAAGAAATATCACAGGTGGATAACTACTTTAGCTTCTTTCATGGTTAAAATCTCTTTTCTCTCTTTTCCACATCCGCTCCGTGGAGCATGTAGACATCACGAGTTGCCTCCAGAAGACCCTTTCGCCAGCCAACACTTTTGCCTCCTCCAGCGCCCCTTAGTTCCGCCGAATAAAGTCGAAAGATCGTTATCGACAGCCTTCCAGGACGGCGTGAGCCCGCAGGTTTAAAGAACAGGCAACTTTAGTTAACACAACATTATTTTTGGTACGTGTATTTTGTACATACACAAATCTGGATTTCTCCCAAGGGGGAGTAGGTATATATTTTTTTATTAAAAATAATAAAAAAAAAATAATAAAAATACTTAACTTCAATATCAATACATAGATGGCGCTCCAACACGCTTGTGAATGGTTTCTCATTTAATAACATATATACAAAAATCAAAAATGTTACCTGTGTCGATATTCGCTAATAAGCGGAATGGGGAATGTTGTAGTACGTAAAGTGGCCACTTAACCCAGCCAATGACAGGTCATAAGCCCTGTAAACGCTCGAATATCCATAATCCTGAATTTGAAAAAATTCTACCTCATCTCTGTAGGGATGTTAATAAAAAAAAAATAAAAAAACTTTAGTTAAGGTTCTCCTGAGGCATGCGTAGCTCGTGTCCTAGCCCGATTCACCGCCGCATCTTTTAAGACGCTTGTTATAGGAGATATTTGGCATTTTGTTTAAACCAAGTATAGACTAGAATTCCAGACAACACGCATCATGTTAAAAGTTGCTCCAGCAATACTCCGGTGGGTTGCGAGCTCTTTGTGCATGTTTCCATTCTCAGTTATGTGAACTCATAAGTATATAAAACTGTTAAATTTCTCGATCCTCTGTCCATCATAGTTAAAAAAGCACATTTAATAAGAACAATAAATGATAACACCACGCCTAATGCCACGATCTCTTCAAGTAAAACGGAAGGCCGACTGTTTTATGTCAATAGTCCGGCTCCTCTTTTATTAGTTTTCTGTGGTTTTGTCTTCATTAAGCAAATGCGGAGAAGTTCCAATAAAAGTCCACACCCGAAATAACCTTCCTTTCCGACCGCTACTCAGATAGCCAGAAAACAAAATCCACTTGTGAAACATATACCTTGTTCATTATAAGCAATATCAATAATACTGCAACTGCATAAGCTATGGACCAGTAGCATAAAAAAGTTTTAAAATGTAAAATTGAAACAAATAATACATTTTGTTCAAAACTTAGAAAATTTATGTAATGTAAAAGTAGTTTTATGCAATATAAAACAACCTATTTTGCCCTTATTTTTAAGGAAACTTTATTAATTAATTTATTTCTTTTACTTAAGTTTTTCGGTGCAACTAAAAGTAACAAAAATGCTATTATTAGGATAAATTTTTGAGCAGAATCATCGAAAATTGTTGCCTTAATCACCATAATAGTAGGCGTACCAATGCGGTACTCTCAGTAGACTATTAGGCATAGATGAAGGAATTTTGTCATGTCAGGTCTGATCCCATTCTTCTCGTTTTCTGCATCCATCATTCCACTAATCTTTTAGGCATTCTTTCGCAATCTATTCGCTCTTCATGTTCAAACATCGCGAAATCCATTTAATCAATTTGAGAATGATTATTTACGTGTTGGAAAATGTTTATCGCTAAAATGTCATATAATGCAGCCACAAGGCAGACGGTTGGTCATTATTATTGGTAGGGTCATGGGATCATTTGTGTATTAATGATGACTGACTCCCAACTGTGGCGACTTGTGAAATTCCAACACATGTAACTTGATACTGAATACTCAGTACTTGGTTATTTTGTATATTGTGTATCGATATAATTTCTTCGTCATCTTGTGAGGTCGCAAATAATAAACATGATGTATATACTCGTAAATGTTATCGTCGCGTTGTTTGACAGTTTTTATATATAAAAGAGTTATATTAAAGTCCATCACAACCGAAGCGGATATTACAATGTCAACGAAATTTCGAATAAATTAGAGAAATTCAGCTAAATCGTAACCGTCCACTTCGCTGTATAGTTAAAGCATTTGATTACCATGTTTGCGTAATTATAGTCATCATTTTTTTTACACACGCCTACCAATAATTGCCAATTTATATTATTTTTTTATAAAAAAAATAACAAACGTTTATTCACAATACAATAGGCAATTCGTTGAAGCATATATATACAGGTGTATATTATTGTATGTAGTTATGTATTACGTACATCACTTCCTTACCTTTCTTCAAGGAGGTTCTAACCACCAATTCTGACAAAACCTTTTTTGGGTGATATGTTTATTTCTAAAATCAAATGCGGAATCTGTAGATGAACCCAAAAATTATCAGAAATGTTTTGAGTATGATAAAATGTTTGCAGGCTGGCTGGATTTCTTCCCTAGGGAGTTATTAAGATCTGAATTTATTGCAACAGAGAGAGAAAACATTTTTGATACGGGAATATGGAAGTACGGGCATTTACAGGTAAAAGAAGAAGTATGAATATTGTAAATTATTTTCTTTTTTTTTTGCACCACAACAGGCCAGGAGGCCCAATTACAGTGGTGAATTACATCACAAAACACCCAGGCTTGAGAAAAATCACATCAAATTTTTGTGTTCTCACCGGAAACTCGGAACCTTCCGTGAGCGAGTCAAGTGTCTTGACCACTGCACCACGGAGGCCACCTTGAAGTTATTTTACTTCACAAAATTCAACAGATGAAAGATTGAAGGAAATATGCATGTTTAAACATATGCAGAATGGTGAATGATACACAGTTTATAATATGGCCACTGAAACCAGCTAATGACAGGCCATAAGCCCTGTAAATACCTAGACTTCCATATTCCCTTCTCAAAAATGTTTTCCCCCTCTGTTACAAAAAAAATATGCAAAACTATAAATTCTAAATTTATCTAATAATTGTTATATCTTGATAAGCTGGGTTTAAAAAGTATTCTCTATAAAATATTAACATAAATACGTAACTGATTAAAAGTTTGAATTTTATTATATAAGTATATACAGGTGCTCTTTAAGCCCTGTCACATCCGAAACCACGATGATCAGTATGGACAAAAAATAAATAAACATATTTTAAAAAATATTTAGAACAAAGTTTTTTTTTTTTTAATCTTTAAAAAAACAAATAGTTGCTTACTTCTGCAGGGAATAAGTGAGGGGAGCGCGCTGCGCGGTTGTCGGCGTATCAGACTCCCAGACCCACCCTCGTTTCTCCCCTTTTGCTTTTTTGAGATTTTATTTTTTTAAATTTTATTCATTCCAAAAAAAAAATTTTATGTGCCAATATTTATTTTTCCTCATACTGATCATCGTGGTTTCGGATGGGACAGGGTTTTATGAGCATCCTGTATAACGCATCCATATCTACATAATCGCAAGGACATTATTATTTTGTGTCTGCATCCTTACTGACAAATATAGATAGATAGCATATACGATAGGATAAATTTACCTAACCAACGTAGCGCACCAAATTCGGTGATCACATTTGTGGTCGCAGGCACTGTTGTACATAATGCTCTGTATTTTTTATTTTTCAATCAGAAAACTTAATTTTACTTTTTAGATAAAATTTATGGTAAATGTTAACTTTCCATTGTAAGACGGCCCTAATTTTCTAAATGATTTGAATAAATCCAAAACAATTTGTCTTTCTAAAAGTTTTACTAGAATATTAATTCAAATTAGAATCAATACAATAAAATCAATTTGTAAGGCATAAAAAAATTTGCGCTGCATAAATTATCAATAATTTTTAAAATCCCTCAAATGTTAAAAATAGTCTGTGCGCTATTAATTGGTGAATGTTCATATTAATTTATTACATTTGTATTTTTTGGGACCTTTTGCTATTTCAGATACCTAGACTCGAAAAACATCACATTTATTAAACCGAGCGGTTGTCTCGTGATAGTGTTGGACTAACAAAATATCAAAGGCCCGAGGTTCAAATCCCACTCTACCACAACTCGATTTCCATTATGAACATTTTAAAGGTTAAAAAAACCTTTTAAAATCATCATCATTTGTTCTCCTTTCCGCACCCAGTAGTAGCGTACCAGCGTAGTTCGATCATCTATTACATCAAGGTAAGGTGATCAGTCTTACACTTCAGGAGCCATTTCAGTAACAATGAAATATTGCATTTAAAAAATCTTCCGAACCAAGATTGTATTACGTCTACCCGGCCCGTAATCGAACCCAGAACCTCAAGTAGTTTCTGAGATATCTCTACATGAAAGAGTGCGGGTATTATCCTTGGCGCTACCCGACTGAGTTTCTCCAGAGTTTGCTTGGCTACAACAGTTTAGAGACTAGAAGGAATGTGTATTTGACTACTCATTTTTATCGATTGTTGCGCGGTACGGTCGATAATTCTGAGATTTTCTGATTTTTTATAATGTGCACGTCTTGAATTTTAGCTTTTAAATATATGATATTTTTAATTAATAAATTAAATTGAAGAATATTAGCAAACGTGTCAACCCCTACACAAAGAGGTGAACCAATAACACTCGTCCAGGATTCTAGACCTATTTCATTTCCAGAACTGTTACTGTATTCTTCATGCGCCTACAATCAGAACTATACCTATAAAAAAAAAAAATTGTAATCTCACTAGGAATCGAAACCAGTAGGTATAATTATTAAAATATTAGGCATAAAAAATATTATTAGTTCAGAAATATTTAAACACACTTAATTTTATTGTATATGGAAGCTTTTAAATGTAAGTTGGACATGCATCATATCTACATGTGTAGATAAGTGCTTGCCGCGCTGTAATGACACTTTACGACGATTCGTGATGCTCGGTCGTTCAATTTCGTGAAACTTTTGATTCCTTTGTCTCTTCCACCGCAGTCTTGACCACGAAGCAATAAACCGTTGACGAATAGTCCACATTGTTTTCTGCATCGCCTTCTTTCTCTGTACTATTTACGTGTGTCGAATCGGCCATCTTGTTCACAATGGCGGCGTGTGTTTCCCGCCAAGAATGGCTGCAATTGTTCTTCCGAAAGTCATATTATTGAACTCGGATTTGACCCCCGAACGCAATAAAACGATAAAAGTTAACCGATATTTGTCGATGCAAAAAATGTATATTTTAATGTAAGCTACAAAATTACTGTAATTTTAACAAACTTAGTGCTCCATAGAGCGCTCTTGAGATATTAAAATAGCGCTGTTTAAATTTTAATGCATTAAATAATAATTACCATAATACTTTCTTATTATTGTATTTTTTAAATATTATTTTTCAATTATTTTTTTATTTATTTTGATAATTTATAAAGCGCCGTTTTTGTGAAAATCACCTCAAGGGCGCTGTACAGTAAATAAATATCCCACCACGTCTTGCAGCTACAGAGCGCATGGACGGTTGGGATTCTTGTTCCTCATCTCCAATTATGATATACAGAAGCTAGATTACAGCACGTCTTGTATGTCAGTATGTACAATACGTATCGATGGAAAAAGTAATTGACGGTAATAGATCTTTTGATGTTTGTCTATACTAGATATATTTCGAAAGAAAATTTTGAATATGTAGAGCGAATGGACGGCAAGAGAATGGCGAAAATGATTAACGATGCGAATTTGGATGCAGAAAAAAGAAGAGACGTTGAATGACCAAATCCAACGAATGCTTAAAAATGCACATGTCAAAAATAGGAATAATCAGCGTGCGTATATGAGAAGATGTATGAATCAAGAGAAAGCTAGGGCTGTATGCAAAGACAGAGTGATATGGATAATATTTGAAATTTTTCTAATAACGTAATTGATTCAATGAGGTAGTTCAGTTATACGGGAAATTGGATAAAAAAAAAATTCCCACGCAGTAAAAATTTGAGCATTTAATTGTAAGAAGAAGTTTGTCGAACATGCGTGAATTTTTTTAAAACTAATTTGAATGACGTTACAAGTTTTTAAGAATAAACCAATGATAGAGTGATAAGATATGTAGATTTATGGTTTACAGAAAGCCAATTCACTAATCAGCAGAACTAACCGTAAAGAACTTGTGACGTCACAGGCGGAGTACTTTTAAAATTGAGAAACTTGAAAAAAATACCGCTGATAATGCGATGCATGTGGAGGCGTATAAATTGTTTTTTTTTTTAATACGATGCACAATTTTTTTGCATAGTTTGATAGTGTATTTAAATATTTTAAACCACTGAACTTCTTTATTGTGCTTTTTTGTCACGATAGAAATTTACAAGTATTCTAAATCAAGGATAGAAAATTCGAATTGTCGAATACTAAGAAACATCGATAAATCTCGTATCGTCTCATTGCAATAGGGTTCTTGGGACCATAGTTCCGCTGTCAGAGAGCTGCGGCGTCAATATTATTATTTATAGTTACCAATTACCAATCACCAACCAAATGTTGAGAGCCCAATGCGGTCAACAAAGCTGGCATTTTTTATGAAGCATTTATTTGAAAAATGTTCCATTGTTTCATACTATATATTGTATGGTTAAGGGTGTAATTCATAAAGTATGTCCAGGTGGAAGAAGAATACAGTTCTGTGTGAGAAATAGAACCAGCACCCTGATGATCCATCACAAATGTTTATCACGTCGATAAAAAGTCGTCAACCAACTTGACCGATTACTGTGGAAGTGGATAAATTTATCGCGGTTACGTTGTCAAACGCCAAAATGTCAAAGTCAACGCGAGTCGAGTTTTGTATGATCTGTGCGAGTCTCAGATTGTCTGTTTGTTTTGTGTTAGGTGATAGTTTGAATGGTTTGATTTGGTTTGATCGTAAATGAATTAATCCAGACACAACAAACATGTTACAAATTTTCGTAATTAAAAAAATACTTAAAATGTAAATAAGTTCTTAGAAGCAAAACTAGCAGTTCACAATGAAGTTCTAGTACCAACTCTAATGTATGGGAACGAAGTATGGAATTGGAAAAATAATGACGAAAGTATAACTTTAAAAAGCTTGTATAACTTTAAAACCGGTCAGTAGAAAAAATAAAAAATAAGTGGTTAAAAACGAAGTTGTTTTATTTATTTTATTATAATATAAAGCGTTTGATTCCAAAAAATAAAAATAATAAATGAACCATGAAAATTTATCTAATCATAATATCTTATTTTTATTTTGTCTTATTTTTGTTTTATTCTATTATATTTTTATCTTCTTTTAGTTGCATTTATGAACACTCGCCATTTTTCTTTCTAAAATCATTAAAACCAAAATCAATGTACTATACGAGTATATGTTTATTTTTTAATGTTACTGTATTTTTGCCTCTCTTTTTTAAAAATACTTTTTGATTATTTTACATTTTTTAATTTTGTTTTATTTGTGTCTGAATTTTTAAATTAAAATGTTCATTAACGCTAATGTCTGAGCACCCGATAACAAACTATTAGTCCATAGTTTATCGGGACAATTATTGTTTAATATTTAATATATTTTATGTTAAATAATATAATAATTATTAATCTAAAGACTCAAAAATAATCATTGGATGATCATGGATTACAACACAATAATACGAAATGGCTTATTATTAAATGTGCTGATATTTTTTAAAGATGCTGATGGTAAATGTATTTTCTACAATTTCC
The DNA here is from genome assembly GCF_059751315.1 of Micrasema longulum. Taxonomy (NCBI): domain Eukaryota; kingdom Metazoa; phylum Arthropoda; class Insecta; order Trichoptera; family Brachycentridae; genus Micrasema; species Micrasema longulum. The sequence goes on from NW_028279130.1 coordinate 79,920, forward strand.
CTTTTATTTGTTTTTATTAACAGATCTGTCTTTAAATATTTATACAAGCGATATTTCTACAAAATAAGTTTCTACAATAAATGACAAGTTCTTTATCGTTAAACCATAAAGGTTTTTGATGAAATATTTTTCTGACACAAGCTTGGTTAAAAAACGTATTTTTCCATGTTAATTCTACACGTGTCAGCTTAATGAAATTTGCATTATTAAGTGATAATATTCATTTCTTTGTATTTGGAAATCAGATAGCGAAACGCGGGAAACGAGAATTTTGGGAACCCGATCGCATTAAGATAATGGAGATTTATTGAATTGATATGATGGTGCAGCGAATCACTTCATTACACGGAAACAGAGATTTTAAAAACCGGTGCATTGTTGGCGTAAAAAGAAAAAGTCATTTTAATTCTTAGAAACCTTTTGAGATAACACCGAAGTATCACATTTAATACCAAAGCATAAAATAGTTTCGCAACAAAAAAAGTGCGAACTAGACACCTAAGACCAAATTTTCAAGGTCCCATTAATGCATAAAATTAAACCTTGTTTTAAAAATACAATAAATATTATGAACTATTCATTCTACGCCTAGATCAACTATATCAACAATAGAAAAAGGCATTACTGTACGCCAGCAGATAACTAAATTGGGCTAATCGTAAATGCACGTTTGCCGAGTGTCATGGAGTACTTTTCCAGCAGAAGTGATATACTTTTTTTTATTTTTTATTTATTTATAAATCGTATAACACATAGTATTTTACAAGTATAATATGTTAATTCACATTCTCAAGAGTTACAACAACTCAATTAGGGACATAAATAATATAAACATTTAGAAAATAACACATATTGAGAACAACAAAAGAAACAAAGCTAGTTTTGCACCTTTATAACTAAATATAGCACAACTATATATATGCCTAAAACCTTTCTTACACAAGCAGAATAAATATATATTTTTTTAAAAGCCTTTAAGAATTAAAAAAAAGTAGTGAATCTACTAAGGAGATAAGGTCACTTCTTGGTCATTCTCGTCCTACGTTACAATTTATTATCTTCATAATATATCTATTTCACTATCATATCTTCGTTCATACGCTTAATGAACAAACCACCTTGGGGATCCTTACTTTATCTAGCCAAAATATAAACGTTTTTTTTATTAATTCCAAAATATGTTTTACTTATTTACTAGCTTTTACCCGCCCGCGGCTTTGCTCTTTTTTTGTTGTTTAACAATAAGAATTTTTCCAATAGAATGATACATTTTTTCGGGATAAAAAGTAGCCTGATCAATGACTGGTACTCGGACGAATAGAATTCTAGCAAATTTAAATTGTTTTTGTTTTTTTAAATAATTTCAGTAACATTAAGCAAAGTAGTGAATTTTGAAGAAGAGCACAAAAAATAAACAGTAAAAATCTAAACTTATTCAAATGTAGTGTTACCAACCGTTAGTTCGAAATGTTAAAATGTAAATTTTAAGTTATAAGCTTCACAAAAACAGAGCTATTATAATCAGCCGATTATTTGTCAGTCATTATTATTTTTCAGAGAATTGTAGCAATGTTCTACAATTTTATTATAGGCGTACTTTTTTCTTATAGCATTCCCTGCGTACAATAATGAACCCTAGACCACCTATTATTATTCCAGTTTAATAAGCTTTGCTATGGTATTTTTCTTGGCCTGAGAAACTCGGACAGGTGTGTGCTCTGAACAAGTAACCAAGGGACGTACTCATCCTAATTACAATAATTATAACTATTCTTGTTCAAGACGTTATGCACAGAAATAACTGAAATCTTTTTAAATTGCTACAAACCCATACAGCGTAATTCCTTCCGGTAAACGCAACGGGCCGATTCTTACACGCCATTTTGATTACATATTTTTATTTTAAGGGGGCATTCTGATGTCTTGGAAGATAAAGCATGCTTCGCACATATAGAGTAGATTATTATCTACATTCAAGCGTGGGAAATTTAGTAACATATAAAAAATATATATTTCTTATTAAAAAGGTTGTTTTTGACCGTTTAAGAAACAAAATGTCAAAGATAAGTTGTAATTAAAGACAAAAAAATTATATTATGAAACAAAAATAATGGCCTTTACTTTTTACACATATTGTTTTAACATTGATTTAGAACTTTATGAGAAAGTAATCTGGAAAACTGCTAAGATTCAAAGTTTTAGCAGTACTGAAGCAGGACGTTCAAGTGTATTTAATTATTTATTACTATAGATTACTTTATGTACATCAGTTTCCATACGGCTCGCCATTCCGACGTTTTATTTTTTCCAGTAGATTTATTTTAAAAAATTTGGAAAATTTATTTTCTTTTCCACATACGCTCCTAATCGGAGCTGTGGACATCACAAACGCCTCCAGGATACCTTATCGCTAGCCAGCAATCTCGCCTCCTCCCACGTCAATCCTGCGTCCCTTAGATCCGCCGAATAGAGCTGAAAGATCGCCATCGACCTTCCAGGACGGCGGAAACTGTGTGAAGAAAAGCAGCCCAGCGAAGAAGCACGCTTTTTGACTTGGAGTAATTTCATGTCATTTAAACCATTTTATTTATCTTTTATTTTATGACGAACTTAAATACTACTCTGTTTAATAGATATGTAGGATTTGATTGTTGTTGGACCTCCTACTCCAGTTGAAGATTTACAGAAGAAACGTTGAATGCGTATTTATTTATGTCACGCGAGTGTTACGGCGATAAGGTGTTGAAGTAAGTGCACTTGGACTACATGCTGGAACTGAGTGACAGGATTAAATTGACTCTTCGATCCGGCTGGGCTGACTGATGCTGACTGACTGACTGGGCGTTACCACGCCTTGTGGTCTCTTTAAAGGCCACGTCTCTTTACGCCTGTGGTGGGAGCAATGTTAATGTACTGCAAGACAATACTTTCGTTGCTATGTGAAATATTGTTAAACTTGCAGAATATGATGTATTGTATTTAATATAAAATTATAACTTTTGAGTTAAATTTTTGAGCACATGTGTATGTCATCAATTAATGGACCATGAACCGTACAGAAATTTTTACTAAAATCTTTTACGTATTTAAATTTTTTTTTTTATCTAAAAAAACCTTATTAGACAATAATTTTACTAACAATATTTAGAGTTTGTCCAAATTTTTGTAGACAAGACCACAGAGATGAAGAACATTTAAGATAATGTAATATAGAAGTCTAGGCATGTACAGGGCTTATGACATGTCATTGGCTGGTTTAAGTGGCCACTTTTCAGCTCTTTAACAACGTTTCACTAACAACGTTTCACTCACAAAGGTTTCAGGTCTTTAACTTCACAAACATCAACAAATAAAAGAATTGAAGGAACATATATGTTCAAATATGGGTAGAATATTACACAGTGTCTAGAGTGGCTACTTAAACCAGCCAATGATAGGTTATAAGCCCTGTAGATGCCTAGACTTATATATTGCCTTCTCTAAAATGTTCTTCATCTTTGTTGTAATATGTTTCATTATTGTAAGATTGTAGTAGTGACATCAATAAATTATTGCATACACAATCTCAGGCCGATGTCAAAGTTCGCATTCAAATTGAAGATGATTTGAATAATTTATTTAATTTTTATTTCCTGTGATATTTTAAATCAGCGGTGAAAACATATACATAAAACCTCAATCAAAAGCTATTTTATATCACTCTATGACCAATTAAAACTTCAGAATACAGAATAAACAATACAAAAAAGTGGAATAACCGATTGAAAATGACCGTTTCACCGGAAGGCGATATACTTGGTAGAATCTTGGCGGGAACCAGGTGTGAGTTAATCGTTCTACATTTGAATCCGTTTCCTTTACTGTTTCCTTAGAAATGTTATAAAGGTGAAATCAAAGACACAAAGGAAGTGAACCGATTTATGACAAGGGAAAGGTAATTTAATAATGATTACCCACCTTTAATGAGCGTTGGGGATCTTTAAATATATTTGTACGTTTTATTGCAAATGGATACATAAATTAAAGATATTTTCTCAATCTTTTGTGCTCGGGCGGATAGTGCTGTGCGTATTTACGACTCGATAGCCCTCTCGGGTAAAAGTTCTAAAAAAGTAAATTGAGAAAAAATGTCAAGATCCGTGCGTCATCTAAGGCTGAGACGGGCTTTATTGACAAAATCGATAAATAAGTTCAGGGATGCTATTCTGAACCACTCTCGCGGCACGAGAAAACAGTTTTTCTCGTGTATTTTGAAGGTAAATACACGAGATAATACGGCCGCGAGAGCGTTTAGAATACCAACCCAGCATTGAATTAGACATATAGAACTAATGGACGGTAAAAAAACGGCCGAAAAGATTCAAGATGCAAAAAAGAGAGAATACCGAAAAAAACATAGCATGACCAAAAATAACAAATGTTTTTTTTTTGTAAATTTTTACATAAGCATTATTTTGAACAATTACTTAATTCCCGCCAAACTGTAAAAGCAGTTTTTTTTGCAGGAATTTCTCTCTTTAAATATTTTGGTAACACTATATAATAATTTTTACATAAAAATCTTTAAAATTTCGATAAACTAAAAGTAAAATAAAATTAAATACAAGTAAATCAAGTCTTTTTGGTACCGAAACATATAAAAAATAATAATAGTTGAAGATTGATACCTATGTTAAAAATCGGAATAATCGGTGCGCGTGCATTAGAAAATGTGTGAAGGTAGAGGAAACGAGGTCTGTATGCAGACAAAGAGACATAGCGTTCTATTATCGATGGTTCGTTAGTTTGTTTGAATATCTATAGCCGTTCTTTCGCTGTCTTTTCCCTCTGTGTTCAAACCATCGTAGCGCAACAGCATCTCAGCATATGTTGTTAAAAAAACACGCTTCAAAGTTTGAACTTGAATTTTTGTAAATTTTGCAAATGTTAAAACAAGTTCAGATATGCACCGTGGGATATTTTCGTTTTTAGTTAAAATTCTGTTCACAATATGTTGTTCGTTCACACAGTTAGTTAGTTCGATTTCACGTGCACGCCATCTTGTATATTACTTTTCCCAAATCGGTCGCCATATTGCCAGCTATAGAGTTTCGGCATATGTGCGCCTAGCGATGACAATTATTGCTACGTTTGCTTAATTTCACTAAAGTGCTAATTTAATAAACTTTTTATGAAAACTGCTATTGCTATTTCAAAAATGAATTACTAAAATCATTTTTTGCCTCTAAATTTGTTGCAACAGAAAGAGAAACAAGTTTTTAAAAGGTAACATGGAAGTCTAGGCATTTACAGGGCTTATGACTTGTCATTGGCTGGTTCAAATGGCCACTTTAAATGTTGGTGAGATTCATCCGGATTAACCAATTCACCTGAACCTATTCACTATTCACCTACACACATGATAAAAGTTTCAGCTCTTTTACTTCGCAAAAGTAAACAAATGGAATAGTTAGAAAATGTGGATGTTAAAACATAGGTAGAATGGTGAATCGGCGGCCTCCGTGGTGTAGTGGTCAAGACGCTTGATTCACGCACGGAAGGTTCCGGGTTCGATTCCCGGTGAGAACACAAAAATTAAAAAAAAATGTGATTTTTCTCAAGCCTGGGTGCTCTGTGATGTAATTCACCACTGTAATTAGGCCTCCTGGCCTGTTGTGGTGCAAAAAAAAAAATAAATGTAAAAAATGTAAAAATGTAAATGTGAATGTTACAGTCTGTAAAATGGCCACTTCAACCAGTCAATGTCAGGTCATAAGCCCTGCAAATGCCTTGACTCCCATATTCTCGTTTCAAAAATATTATCTCTCTCTGCTGTAACCAATTTAGATTTGAATAACTCCCTAGGGAAGAAATCCAGCCTGTCTGCAAGCATTTATATATACTTAAAATATTATTTATTATTTGCCACTCGGCAATAAGCTATCATTTAGTTTTAGCCTTTTCGGGGAAGTTTTTATTTTTCCTTAATTTTCCGACCTTCCTCTGCGATTTTCTCTATTATCTTTTTTGTGCTGTTTCATTTACTTGGAAAATTAAACAGATTCTTTTTAGAAGGGATTAATGGTAAAAGAGATGTATATGAAGAAAAAAAATGACAAAGAAAGACGTGACATGATCAGATAAATTAAAATATGAAGTCTGGTCGTATTAATAGCATTTACATTCGAAGAACTTGTATGAGAAGATGTATGTATGTATGTCAGGATAAACGTGATACGGCGTTTCATCCTCTCTGTCTACTTCTGCGAGGAAATAGAATGATAGTAGTAAAAGTAGTAATGAATAATCATTTTTATTAGGTAACTTATTTTATTGATTTGGTTTATATAAAGCAAAGAAAAATATAAATATCGCAATAAAAATAGTCCATCCCATTAATCATGTACAATGAGGAAGTTCAGTGGTTTTTTTTATGAATTTTTATTTGTGAATAGAATATCAAACTATGATTCTTATTCTTTTTCTTAGTGGTGGAATCAGTGCTATGCAAGCTCCTGACGTCACTGCGACCTGTAAAGATCTATTGTGACGATTCCCCGTGTTCATTAATAGTTCTCGCCTTCCAAGCTCAGGTCTATGAAGAGCCCGGCTACTGTGTGGAAGGCGAGTGTAGAATAGAGTAGAAGATCAAACTTAGCCAAATAACTTTTATTTTATGTCTCGTATTATCATCCATATTTTTTTTTAATACATTTTTATTTATTAAGGAAAAACAACAGTTGTTATATAAGAATACGAAATATAAAAAATAGTACATACATCCAGTTAAAGTTTTTCACAAATTTAATGAGATAACATATTACACAATAAAGAGAAAAATAATATATTATATAAGACATTAGAAAAAAAAAGGCTTTAATGTTTTAAAGTTTTGTCATTTTGACATTACTCCGCCCGTGGCGTCATGGGTTGTCTTTAGTGAGTTTTCTTTTATTTATACATTTTTTATACAGTTTTAACATTTTAATTTTCATATTTTTACTAAAACTAAAATCCCTCCAAGCCACTTTCTGTAGCTTGTTGGTGGAGATTTATAAATGATATTATCTACATTTATAAAAACAACCAATCAACACATATAATAAAAAGCCGGAAAGATCAGAATATACATGTACTCGTAAAATATATATTTTTTTATATACAAAAAAATATATGAAAAATTAAAATATTTACACATACTTACTATTCATATGTGAACTTTTGATTGAGTAGTCACTCTCTGATTTTGCTTTTGTTACATTGTGTGTGAAATTTAAGTTCTTTTGGAAATAAATTAAAAATGCCAGGTACTAAATATTTGAGAGTTCTATTACCATACTTATTATATACTTTTGGTACTATCAAATCATCACTAAACGTGAAGCGTGTATTATGTTTATGTTTGAGAGGAATTTTGGATAAATTACTATTTTTGTTCCACTGCCATTTAAAAGTACCCCGTAGCTGTCAAAATACACTAAACATTGAAAAAAAATGGGTTTCACAACGCAACAATTGATTGGTTATTGTTCACTAGAACTTGTGACGTTTCGAAGCATGTAGTACATTTTTATTAAGATCATTTTAATATTTTATTTCATACATTTTTGAGAAACTTCGCAGTACAATCAAATGTAAGAAAACATTTTTCATGTCAAATTTTCCGTGGCACAGAAATTCCTAAATGTATTATACTTTTAACAATGAACAAAATGACTCGCCTACAATCTGTATTGAATGCCGCAGCGATACTTATTTTCGGAATCTCTAAGTTCAGTCATATCACTCCACTACTTCGGGAACAACACTGGCTACGTTTTCCACAGAGGGTCGAATACAAACTCTGTTGGCTTATGTATAAGTCACTGCACAACTCTGCTCCGGAATATCTAAGGAAACTATGCATTCCAGATGAACTAGCTGACAGGCGTCTCACGCTTAGATCAGCTACGTCTACGGCGAGAGGAAGAGTTATTATACCTCTACGCAAACAGCGCACTAAATTTAGTGAACGCGCATTTGCGGTCGCAGGCCCTATGGCATGGAATACTCTCCCAGCAGAGGTGCGAGGCTGTGAAAGTGAAGTGATGTTTCGAAAAAAACTTGAAACCCACTTGTTCTCTAAATCATTTGAATAAATCCGTAGCATGTGACAGCAAAATAAATTATTTTAATAAAATTAGAAATTTATAAGCTTCAATTAAATTAATTTAACAATAAAATCACTATGTAAAGCGCCCTTGAAGTATTTTATTACGAAAATGGAGCTATATAAGTTATCCATAATAATAATAATAATTTAACAGTTGCTAATTTTCTATTGTAAATCTTTCTCAATACCCAATGCTAATGCTAATTAACGCATAAATATGTTATTACGCGCCCTTGTATACTTATCCTTTGATAAGTCCTGCAGGCTGCAGGATCATACAAGTTACTGAAAGTAGTAAAAACCATGTGCACAGCATCGGTACACATTGTGTGAGAATGGCTTGCTTACCAAGAAACTGTCAACAAATAGCAATAAATCTCCAAATCACAGATATTACTCATTGCTTTGTTTCTAGTTTCTACCATAGACACATGTGTAATCTTGAACAGCCAACAAAACAGCAAAATAGCAAAAAAGACATTACAAACGGAGATATTTGCGAATATTTGAATTTGTTAGATTAATTTCATTTTATATAAGCTATGTGTACTAACCTCATTTGTATTTATTCATTTTTTTTATTTTTTTTTCCATTATAAACAATGATTGATAATAATAATAATGTGACCTCACTGGGGTTACCCGTGCCGAGGACACTTAACGATGTAGTTTTTTTTTGTTAAAATACATTTTAGAATAAACAAAGAAGACTTAATAAACAGAGATAATTAACAAAATGTTCAGACAAGTTTAAACACTAAGTATTTATGTTTATATTTAATGTATGGGCAGTTATATTATTAATATTACAATTACTTTAAAAATGACTTAACAATAAAAAAACCCTTATTATAGCTATGTAAGAACCCATCTTGAATTTGCGTCTCTCATTTGGAATCAAGAGCAGGCTGGAAAAAGTACATAACAAATTTTCAAAACATTTTAATTTCCGATGCTCTCTTATATTTCCAAATTATGACTTATCTGCACGTTTTCACAAACTTATTAACCTTGAAAAAAGGAGAACATTTAATAATGCAATGACCAGGTCTAATGACCTCACTTTTCTCTATGAAATTATAAACAGTCTAGCTGATTCGTCCCAGCTCCTAAATAAAATTCAAATTGACTGTCCATCACGTGCCCTACGAAATCACCCAACCTTTCGAATACCTAGCGTCAATACGTACTATTGTCAGAATTCATTTTTACATAGATTGTGTTCCACTTTTAACAGCTTTTTTAACCATATAGATATATATCATATATATCATACAAACTGAACAACTGTGGGTGGCTTCAGCCAGACGACATAATTTGATCCAGGATACGGCTCTACCTAATGTAGGGAGTACCGCTTTACCCACCGCTAAACTACTGGGAGTTTTACTCAATTCTGACCTATCTCTTGACGCTCAAATTAGTAGAACGATAAGTTCATGCTTCTACCAGCTGAGACAAATTAAATGCATACGCAAAAATTTGCCGGTTGATGCCGCCCGTCAATTAATAAATGCGTTTATAGTGTCTAGAGTCGATTATTGTAATGGTATCTATGCAGGTCTACCAATGAACAAAATGACTCGCCTACAATCTGTATTGAATGCCGCAGCGAGACTTATTTTCGGAATCTCTAAGTTCAGTCATATCACTCCACTACTTCGGGAACTACACTGGCTACGTTTTCCACAGAGGGTCGAATACAAATTCTGTTGGCTTATGTATAAGTCACTGCACAACTCGGCTCCGGAATATCTAAGAGAACTATGCATTCCAGATGAACTAGCTGACAGGCGTCTCACGCTTAGATCAGCTACGTCTACGGCGAGAGGAAAAGTTATTATACCTCTACGCAAACAGCGCACTAAATTTGGTGAACGCGCATTTGCGGTCGCAGGCCCTATGGCATGGAATGCTCTCCCAGCAGAGGTGCGAGGCTGTGAAAGTGAAGTGATGTTTCGGAAAAAACTTAAAACCCACTTGTTCTTTAAATCATTTGAATAAATCCGTAGCACGTGACAACAAAATAAATTATTTTTATTAAATTACAAATTTAAAAGCTTCAATTAAATTAACTTAACAATAGAATTACCATGTAAAGCGCCCTTGAGGTATTTTATTACGAAAATGGCGCTATATAAGTTATCCATAATTAATTAATTAGGATTACAATTATTTAAAAACAGTGCATTGAAAACTTTTAAATAAAATTCCCGTTGTTCCCTTTTTCTCTTACATCACTTCACATTACATACATTCATATTATTATTTTAAATCTAATTTCTCTACTGAAATTTTTATTATTGATAATATCGCTTTAGTAAAATTTTATCAACTACCTTTGGTTTAAAATCTTCTCTTTATATTGCTTTTTCAAATTATAAAGATTACTTGCCATACCTGTTATTCTTTCTTTTTTATCTGCTGTATTGATATGTTTTTAAACTTTTAAATTACTTTTAATTACTTGTATTGTATATGTATACAAAATCAATATATTGCTGCTCTTCTAATGTGTCAATATTTTTGAAGATGTTTTTTTGAATTGACTTAAATTTACTGTCTTATATTTCATCTAAAGATTCTTCTCATCGTTTCTTTGGGCCCTTTTAAATATGTATGAACATAAATGTTTTTCCTTTTTGAAAATATTTTTTTTACATCTGAGCACGTTTTTCATTCTTTATTTTAATTCCTACCTTTTAATTACTTTTACAAAAATATTTTTTTCATTTTTAATATTATTTTCATTTGTAAATACTAACTACAAACTTTTAAATGTTTTTTTACTTTGATTTTAATTTTTAAACAATTTCTAATTATGTTTTTTTTCCTTCTCTTTTTTGTACTTATTATTGTATAAAAAATAGTTTATTGATAACCTTAGATATAATTATAATATAACAAGGAAACTTCACTGGTCCATTAGAGTTAAGTCTAACTGTGTAAAATATAAAACTGAATAAAATAAAATATATAAAAAAAAAAAATATATATTACAAAACGGAAAAAGTAAGAACAAAACATAAATCAGCAATACATTTGTGGAGCAGTTTATTTCATATTTGTCTGGACGAATAAGACTATCTATTTTAGTTCCACTTAGCTTCACTATCCATTTTTTCTAAAGCATTTTTTAAAATTTTCTCGTTACTAATTGTTTTAATAGATAGCAAAAGTAAGTAAAAGATTTTAATTGAATAAAACTCAAAATCCCTCTGTCCGATAGTGGTATTAGTTTGTATTTGTTTAAGTTGTCTTTGTGTTGAGGATCTAGTAATTATATTATTTGTATGTGATGTATTTTAGGGGTTTTATCTTTCATTTGAATAAGAGTAGTTTTTTAATCTGAAAGTGAGTATTGTTTTAGCGTATAATTGCTTTTGTGTCATAAGCTGAAATTTTTATAATATTTCTTCAGTAGATGTCTGTATCGGAACTCTGAGTATTATTTTAATTATGGATTTTTGTGCAACAAAACACTATTTAAAACTGTGTCACTCGCACCACCCCATCCGATTATACCGTACTCCAAAATTGATTAGCACTATATAGTATTATTCTTAAAAACCAATCAAACGGACGCACTTATCTTGAGGTACTATTTGGAATAAACGCTTTTTTTTCGAAAAAACTTTTTACAAAGAACATAGTTAGAAACTATGGAACATATTTTTCAAACCAACTAAAGTATTATTACCTCTTCTCTTCTACGAATGTGAATCGTGGTACCTCTCACAGGGACTCTCACTAATTGACGATTCAGTCAGGGGTCTTTAGATCTCTGTAGACAAGCTGAATAGGTACACCGCATGCATTAATTTTCACTGATCAACCCTTACGGGTTACATATATTTAAGAAAATATTTTTACTTTTAAAATTCACATTCTACCGCTAATAATAATATTTTTAACATCTTTTGTAAAGGTTGTCTGAGTCTTTTGTTTAGTTTTGTCTGGTAGTTTATTGTATAATTAAGTCCATAATTTTATTAGTCTTAATTGTCCTTTTCTCGTTTTAGAAGGTTGTATATGATATTTTTCTGATATTTTCATATTTTGTTTATGTTTACTACAGTTTTTTTTAAGTTTTAATTCATCGTCTACAATTACATCAGTGGCTAATTTATGAATAATTTTTAAGGATTTTAGTTTAAAGAGTTCAGTTACATTTAATTGTTTAGTTTGTTTAAAAAGTTCTATAGTTGCTGTTAGATAGGGAAGGTCATATGCTAACTTTAATATTTTATTTTAAAAATCAATATTGTAAATACCCATGTACTGTGTGACACTTCGTGCCTTGATGCTGATTTCCCCTGAATAAAACCAAATCATCGAAAGGGTCAAGAGTTTAAATTACCTGGGGTGATATTACAAACACTCGCGATTGTAGAAAAAGCTTTTATCTCACGTATTTTGTAGGAAAATACGCGAGATAAAAGTGTTTTCTACGGCCGCAAGAGCGGTTCAGAATAGCTCCGCAGAGAGTAAATGTAACAGAAAATTGCAGCTTTCAAAAGAACTGGGAGTGCGGCTAAAAGTAGCAGGCGCCACATCCATCAGTATGAACGCTGTCTGGAGATTGAATATTTTCTTAATGAAAACCAAATGCCGCCTATATAACGACTGCATAACACCTACTCTACTCTGCGGATGTGAATCGTAGCACCTCAATAGGGCCCAAAACAGCAAAATACTGAGTTTTGAGAATAAGTCTCAGAAGAATCGTAGGTGTGCGGCGGTTTGACTTTGTAAGGAATGAAATAATAAGAGAACAAATGCAGCAAGCTCCAGTAACAACTGTCATCAAGCGAAGGCGATTCGGTTGGCTGGGCCATGTATTGCGGAAGCCTCCTGAAAGCCCTAAACACACTTGCCTACTTTATAAGGCATCAGGTTCTCGACGTCCTGGACGTCTGACTGCTGGCAGCTTATGTCAGAACCACGGGACGCGAACCTGACTAAAAAGGACGCTCAGGAGCTGGCAGTCGATAGCGATGCATGAAGGCTCTTTGTGGACACCATATGCTACAACTAGGCAGCGGACATGGAATGATTACGAAAGTATTATTTTCATATAGTTTTTATTTATTTTGATTTTAAATAGAAATATTTGGTTTCTTATAATTTACCTGAATATTTTAATATTGCTGGCCATTTTCAACGAGTATATTACTTACTATTAGAAGCTAAGGTGGTCAGTTCTTCGCTCAATCGACAATCTAGGAACAATTAAATATTGCTGTTTGAATTACCTTTAAAATCAATATTTCATGTCCACCCTGCCAGGAATCAAATCCAAGATCTCAAGAATGGTAGGCGATCACGTCAACCACCACACATCATCATCATTATACCCTTTCCGCACCTAATGGTGCATAGTGCACAGCATTTGTACACATATCGCAGCGTAACTTAACAATTTTGGTTACATAAAAGTAAGATAATTAGTCTTACGCTGCAGGTACCAGTCTGGGACTATGAAATATTCTGGTGTAAAAAAACCTTCTTAAATTAATATTTAATTTTAACTATGTCGGGAATCGAACCCGAGACCACTTGCATGGTAGGCAAACGCGCTGACCACTACACCACTAGGTCGACCACCACACAACGAGGTAAAATTATCTTCACTTAATTTTCTTATTCATATTTTATCATGCTTAAATTACAAATTCAAAGAATTAAAATTATATTTATTTCTTTATATAATCACTTTACAACGCGCCTTTGAGGTATTTTATTAGGAAAATGGCGTTATATAAGTTATCCATAATAGTAAAAATAATTCAGGATTTTTATCTGAGAGCAGCCATCGAGTCAAAAACACTAATCTAAAATTCTGGTTATTTCACATGCAGAACAGTATGCTTCATTCACGTGGACACGGAAAATTACATACAAGAAAGGCTAAACTAAAAGTCTATGTGCTTTGTAGTTACTTGACAAATTATCTTCTATGCTTCTTTTTTCAATTTATTGATATTATTTTAATTTGATAGAATTCCATTCGTTCATGCGCTTTGTAGCTGCAAGACGATTGGTAATCTTTCTTCAATGTGTGAATGTTATCAACCAAAAATAATTGAATTTTGTAAATTGGGTTTAGAATGTCCATGCGCTCAGTACCTGCAAGACTTGTTATAATCTAACTCATATTTTTAAAAAGTCATTTTAACACTTAACTTCATTATAAAATGAAAACATAATTCAAATGGGGGGCTAGATTACTTACCGTCCATGCGCTTCATAGCTGCAAAACGTGATGTAATCTAGCTCCTATCTGTTATAATTGAAATAGACCATAATTGGGAACGAGGAACTAGAATTCTAAACGTAGATGCAAGACGTGCTGGAATATTTATTTAATTATAGTTGGATAATTTATAAAGCAAAATAGCACTTTATATATAATCCAACTATATATAACGTCAGCGTGTAGGAATCCAGCCTGTATCAGTATTTGCAAGTTTTTGTTGGATTTGAACATGGCATATTTTTTAAATACCTAGATTATAAAAACAATAAAACGCTTTGTACTTACAGCCAATCTGCCAAATAAAATGGATTTTTTACCCTTGAAAGTATACGCACTGTATTTAAATTAAGCTTTTTACACAAATTATTAAAAAATAAAGTAGACTCTTTTAACCTACTCTCCAAAATTAATCTTAATGTCCCTATTCGCGTGACAAGAAATAAGTATTTATTCCATCTGCCAGTCTGTAGCAATAACTACCCACAACACTCTTTCTTCAATCGTTTTTGCCCTAACTATAATGTATTTTTTTCATCTATTGATATATTTTACATGCCCCTTAATTTATTTAAAAATAAATTAAGACTTATTATTTCTGGCTGCGATACGATCCCCCTTACTATTTAATGATGCACACACCTGAACACTTACTCCCACACTAATACACATAAACACATACATATCTACAATTACTCTCATACAAATACACATAAACACATCTTTTTGTTGTAACACAATTTAATAATATGTATGATTTTTATTTAGAAACTTTGCTGGTCTGTCCTTAAACAGTATTTAAAAAAAAAATATTAATTCAATGTCGACTGTTTGTTTCTTTAAAATAAATAAATAAATATCTTTCTCGGTCTTTTTCGTTTTCTGAATCCACCTACATTAACACTGTAAATTTAAATGTGGAATTGAGAAATCTTAATTATTCCGATTGCAGATCCATGCGTGTAAAAAAAAATTTAACAACATGAAACATTATCACCTTTTGCCCTGTCGCATTTTGGAAATATATTTTTTTTGCGTCTTAGTCGTCTACAACATTCTTTTTTATTTTATGTTCTCTTTTTTTCTACAACAATAACATTCATTTACATGTCAAAAGTTTTATGACAAACCAAATGCAATGTCAACGAAGCGTTGACACATTTTTTGTTTCCTCTCGCTGGCGGTGACTATTGGTTGTTTATGCACAACAGAGAAACAATAACCCTAATTCAATATTTTTATTGTTGACGTGTTATCGTAAAATGTGACTAACTTTATCATAAATCTCGTTTGTAAGTATATTCTGTGGGCACAAATGAGAGGTTTTGAGCTGTTTTATATTCAAACCTAGTTACCAGCAGAACCATAAAAAAATGTTTCGTCTATGAAAGTTGAATACGGCGTATGAGTCAAAAAAATAATAATTGTTTTTTAGGCGTTTTCTGTTGAATTTCAAAATTGACTAATAGTTTGCTTATATTCCTTTAAATTCAATACCAAGAATGAATTATCCTTACAAAAGAAGCAAGCAATACCGCGTACCTATATCCCTTAATCCAATACAGCGAATGAGACGTACTCGATTTGCGTAAAGACATTACAGCAATGAAATAAATAAATCAACTTTGTTTTTAACCACTAATTTTTATTTTCCACCGACCGGTTTCTAAGCAAACAAGCTTCTTCGTCAAGGTTTACGTAACTAATGAATTGATTCCTATTTTTTTCATTTTTTTTTTTATCATGTTCACTCAATACTACACATGGACCCAATAAATCAAGTCGTTTTTTCCTTACACGGGTGGTAATTTGATATCGTTGATATCATTTGATATCATCATTTGATATCATAAGTTCATGCTTCTACCATACGCAAAAATTTGCCGGTTGATGCCGCCCGTCAATCAATAAATGCGTTTGTAGTGTCTAGAGTCGATCATTTTAATGGTATCTATGCAGGTCTACCAATGAACAAAATGACTCGCCTACAATCTGTATTGAATGCCGCAGCGAGACTTATTTTCGGAATCTCTAAGTTCAGTCATATTACTCCACTACTTCGGGAACTACACTGGCTACGTTTTCCACAGAGGGTCGAATACAAACTCTGTTGACTTATGTATAAGTCACTGCACAACTCTGCTCCGGAATATCTAAGGGAACTATGCATTCCAGATGAACTAGCTGACGGGCGTCTAACGCTTAGATCAGCTACGTCTACGGCGAGAGGAAAAGTTATTTTACCTCTACGCAAACAGCGCACTAAATTTAGTGAACGCACATTTGCGGTCGCAGGCCCTATGGCATGGAATGCTCTCCCAGCAGAGGTGCGAGGCTCTGAAAGTGAAGTGATGTTTCGGAAAAAACTTAAAACCCACTTGTTCTCTAAATCATTTGAATAAATCCGTAGCATGTGACAACAAAATAAATAATTTTAATTAAATTACGAATTTAAAAGACTTACTATGTAAAGCGTCCTTGAGGTATTTTGCTACGAAAATAGCGCTTTATAAGTTATCCATAATAATAATAATAATCATTATTTTCGAAGTAAGACAGAAAAGGACTAAAAGAAATATTTTTTATTTGGTTATTAATTATTGTTTTCTTATTATGAATCGCTTTTTTAATTTCTTCTAATGAGTGAACATGATAAAAAAATTAATTGAGAAATAGGAATCAATTCATTAGTTACGTAAACCTTGACGAGGAAGCTTGTTTGCTTTGAAACCGGTCGGTGGTAAATAAAAATTAGTGGTTAAAAACAAAGTTTTTTTATTTATTTTATAATAATGAATAACCACAAAGTAAGTGCTTCAAATATTAACTTTACATTACAGCAAATTCACCGCATGCAACTGCCCTGCCGGTGTGACTGCTATAATTAACTTCGTATTAACGCACACGAACGTTAAAATAGATTTTCTAATATAAATCAAAAACACACAATAAACTGCATTTAAATTTATTTTTTATCTTTTTTTTACGAAATCGTAAGGATTTTATGGCTCCTGAACATTTTGACAAAACATTCCTTGGCGATATTTTACTTACGTTGGCGATATTTCACATTTTACCCTTAAATCTTGGAGCAAAGTATAGAATTGGAAAAACAAGGATGAAAGTAGGGTGAACCCTTTTTAAAAGCGATATCTCAGGCGAATGTAATGCATAAGTTTTTGGACTAAAACTCCGTTGTGCACTGCCAGTTTAGCTTCAATTGACATATTTTTATAAGAAATTACTGTGCTAAGTGCTCCGTTTATTTTGTTGCCCGCATTCACTCGACATCTTTTTCTACTCTTCTATATCTTGAAAACATGCTTCCCAGATACACAAATTCTTCTACTTGCTCGAGACATTCGTTTTTTACATTTATTATGCAGTCAGTAACCTCACTATCCCTTTGAAATACCATCACTTTTAACTTCCTTTCGTTCATCGCCAATTCTTTCTCCTGGCATACATCATACATTCTAGAGACTATTTGCTGCAAATCGTCCTTGCTGCTTGCTAACAGAACTGCATCATCAGTATACAACAAGCAGCTTACTGAAAAATTATACATTTTTGCTCCAATCATACAGTTGTCCATGTATAGATTAAACAACCATGGTGACATAAGTATCATGACACACCAATAAACTAAATACATTGAAAAAAATATAATAAAGATAACTTATTAAATGAAACGTGATATAGGAAAATTAAGATGATGTTAAAATTTTTATTTTATTCTTTGATAATTTCATAATTAAATTTAGTAATTAATTTTGATAGCAAAAATAAAAATAAAATAAATCAGTAAAATTTTAATATTAATACACTTTTTTTTAGTTTATTCAGATAAAAAAATAAAAGTCAACAATATTACTACTAAATACATTTTTTATATAAATTTAATATGTATTTACATTATCGTTTCCCATTGCGTAAAAGAAAAAACAATTCTAGTGTACGTAAAGGGGTGGGGACGTCTTACATTAATTTGCTTATTTCATTTTTAATAATTAGTATTTTTTTTAAAACCCAAAAATTACATTAAAACGGTATTATATGGTACAATATATAATTTTGTAATTAATTTAATGTAATTTAATCACAACATTTTATGGTTTGTCAATTCGGAAAAAAATGTGACGTTATTTAAAGTATGTATTTTATTTTCTTTAAAATCATTTCAATTCGTTTTTATACATTTTAGAGAAACTTCGCAGTTTATTTAAATGCTCTAAATTTTACCGAGTGAAAAAAATAAATTATATCCTATTTCCCGTAGCACTGAAATTCCTCTTTAGAATAATTGTAGTCGCATCTATGTACTTCAACAACACTAAACAGTCGTACAATATGCTATCCAGATTTTCTTTATAGAAGGGATGCACTGTTTTTACATTCAATATCTGTTTAGTTTACATCCATTGCCATGCCGTCTTTAGCGCAGCGGTGGCCATGTGAGGAGATAACGAGCTTGTTTCCTGTTCGATTCCACACTTCTCCGAAAGCTTGACAGCTGGCTGCAATATGGACTATTTTAGAGCAAGAATTGCATCACATGTTCCAATGTCAAAATGGACACTTTTTTACTTGACACATGCAAAATTTTGTTAATGTTTCTTCGAAAAGAGAAAAAATATCAGTCTATGCCGAAGTTTATTACTTGGTTGGGGCAGATGTTTTGCCACAAAATGTGTTATCACGAAAAATTAAGGGTTTGCAATATCCTATTCTAACTATTTTATTAAAAAAAAACAAATTATTTAACTATACACATGTTTTTTTATTGAATCTCGTTTATTTTGTTTAGTTTCTAAATCACATAATTTAAATATAGGGTCTCTGAGATGGTTTGGTCACGTTAAACGAATGGACGATGAAAGAATGGTAAAACAAGTATATATGGCTAAAATGAACGGCAACGTGGGACGAGGACGACCAAGAAAGACGTGGCTTGGTCAGATAAACCAAAATCTTAAGTCTGGTCATGTCAAAAGCTGACAGAACCGAAGGGCGTGTATGACAAGATATATGAATGTGGAAGAAGCTAGGAATGTATGCCAAGATAGACGTGTGTGGCGGTCCATTCTCTCTGCCTACCCCTACGGAGAAATGGCGTGATGGTAGTAGTAGTAGTTGTAGTAGTTACATTTACGAACTAGTTATATAATTAATATTTAAAAAGTAATTTGTCCAAATTTGAAAACAAAATGCTTTATGTATGTCAAATTTTATAGTTCACTAGCGGACCCGACAGACGTTGTTCTGTTCAAACTTTGGCTTGCCTGCTATTAGCTGTTTCAGCAAAGGATTTTTCGACATTCGAATTTTCCACCTACCGGTCCAATTATGTATCTGAACTATCCAGGGACCCACTCAAACATACAAAAAATATACACACGTACCAGACTATTCGCGTGTGTTTCTAATCTAAATAAAGCATGTTAGGTTTATACATTTAGGCATTTTTTTTCATTTTTCAAACTATATTTCTGCGACAAATCACTTTTTGGATATTTGCTCATCAAATATACTTTACCTAAACTTATGTACCTAATATAGAAATTATTTATTTCTACCTGTCCGTAATATATAAATAGCATTTTTCTCGAAAAGTGGAGACGCTTTCAGCTTCTCTGTGACTTTTTGGTACCTCGTGAAACATTTTTAAACCTTTACGGAAAAGTTTGTTTTGAGTTCTAGTCAGTCTCACCTTAGGACGACTTAAATCATATCAACTTATCGTGCCATACTTCTGAAAATTCTTATAGCATTGAACACTTTTTGACATATTTTTCAAAAAAGTTTCAATTAAATTGATTTATTTATAGAATCACTTCGTAAAGCGCCCTTGAGGAACATGTTATATAACAAAAATGACGGAGAAGAGCGAAGCGAAAGACCATTATCAGAAAGGTAAATGAAATTATCAGCAAGATGTTTTGGAGCTCTTTTAGAGAACTCTGTTTATCCGAACTCCAGTTATCAGAATAGTTATCAAAAAATAAAAACAAAGAAGATGTTATAATAACAAATAAAAAAAAAACGCTGGCGGCCGGCGCAAAAGCGATTAACGTGTTAGACATGTTTAAGTAAATTTTTAATGTGATTGCAATTCTCTGTATTATTTCAAATACAATAAAAAAGTCATCTAAGACTAAATTTTGCGTTTCCCTTCAAAACATTTGCCTTAATTCAATGATTTATCAAACTATCCGGATAACGTCTGGCACTTATAAATCCTCATATATCATTTTATCATATAAATAAATTATATCATTTTTTTTATATATAAATCATATAAATATTTTACAAGTATAATACGTTGAATTACATTCCCAGGAGTCACAACAACTCAATTCGGGACACAAATAATAAAAACATTTAGAAAATAACACGTAATGAGAACAACAAAGAAAAAAAGCAAGTTTAGCACCTTTATAATGAAATATATCACAACAATATACACGCCAATTTTTTTTTCTTACACAAGCAGAATAAATATTTAAAAAAAAAAACGCTTTTAAGAATAAAAAAAAAATAGTGAATCTACTAAGGGAGATAAGGTCATTAACAACACATGCCATGCAGATGATGCTTCCATAGTGATGTTGAGAGCATATCCATCTCAGTTAGTAAACATCTGGATGCCTAAGAAATGTCGTGTAGTACAGTAAACACACAATAAAAACTTTGACGTTAAAAACATAATTAAATAGTTTATAAAATTGTTTAGATTTAAGTTCAATCAATACACTTACTTGTATATAAATCTTTAATGACAATCCATAAAGGCTTTTGTAAGCCTATTCATTAGCCTAAGAAAACAATCTGTTTTGCATTACATGAATTTCTGACAGACTCCACTTTTAATCGTTTTGTTGTCAATAAACGAATACATTAACAAGTTCGTCTTGCATTGCAGAAATAGACGGATTTAACCCACAAAATGCAATACGTTGCAAAACAGTAACCAGTATGTGGGTTGTAGGAAAACCGAGCGATTGTTTCCGTACTTCTCTGGAGAATCAGGTCGAGTGACTCGAATAGAAACACAAATATTGCTCTAACCGTGGAACTGTGTCGAGTTTACACTAAACACAACTTACTTTAGATGCAGCTATGATGCGTGTGCACTTTTAGAAATATCTGCACTATGTGCATATTTATTTATTTATTTCGACGGCTTACGCCTTTGGCAAAGTATAAAATAATATTGAAAAACAATTAAAATAAAACACAACACCTGTATATAAAATATAGATTCATAAAATAAAATCAGCAGAAAACAAAGAAATAATAAATGAAAATTAAATAAGAAATTAATAAATAAATAACATAGATATGAGTGGATCAAGCCAAATAGGTAAAATGTGTGTACTGTTTATGAAATTTGTTCTATTGGTCTATATAAATTGGTTATGTATTTTTTTATTATTTTAGTTTTTTATTGTTTATTATGTTAATGATAATTAAGTTAATTGGATTCTTTACGTTTTTGCTGTTTTATTATGTTTACTTTGTTAAATAGCTAATTTAAGGCATATTTCACATTTATCTCGAGTTTTCAATGCGATTCAATTGGGATATTGGTGCATGGAAGCCATGGTCTGTGCTGTGTTGATCAAGAAACAGCACGTTATTATTTCGCAATACAAATTTAAATACAGATAACTTCTTTTCGCATAAGTAGACGTAGTTCTTCTACTGTGGAAGATTAAACATCTCGTACAATACTGGACCGAAGAGAACGAGGCTAAATGTGATGGGTAAAAACGGATGATCATAACATAAACATATAAATTTATAAGTACGTAATACTCTCGTATGCAAAGATCGTGACATCCTGCGCAGCCAACACCTGGCGGAAGAAATAAGAAATACGCTTTTTTAATTCGGGATAAAGTTTACGGAACAAAAAATGGCCTTTGACGTCCATCCGTTCGCGTTGGCAATAATAAATTGGAATAGCTTCAAGGCTACGCTACTTGCGATTCAACTTCGCGTTTTTGTATAGAGGAAGCTTTTTAATCAACGTGTTAATTATAATAATTAACGCGTAACTCTTCTTGACCGTTTCCCGAGATATCCTTTATCTTTATCTTGACCACCACATTTATAGTGAAGTATTTTATTTATTTATTTAATGTACAAAATACACAATTTTATTTACAGATATATTAACATATTACAAGAGAGATAAAGAACATTTAAGAAAAGGTAATATAGAAGTCTAGGCATCTACAGGGCTTATGACCTGTCAATGGCTGGTTTAAGTGGCCACTTTACACACTGTGTAACATTCACCATTCTGCCAATATGTAAACATCTATATTCCTTCAATTCTTTCATCTGTTGATGTTTGTGAAGTTAAAGAGCTGAAACCTTTATTTATGCAGGTGAGATTCATCTAATTGAATTATTTCACCTACATACTAGGCAACGCCTGAAAATGTTATTTTTTCAATTTCTATACTTCTTCATGGACCAGGTAATTTATCAACAATATTTTGAGTTTGTCCAAATGTTTATAGACAAGGACTGGATTCAACTCAATGGGGAGCTGTTTATATTAACATATTACAACAGAGATGAAGAACATTTAAGAAAAACAGATAAAGTGAATAAACTCAGAACTAATAACAGATTTCCACAAAGTATACAAAGTTAGTAATAAAAATATATTGCATATTAAATAAATACATATAAGTTTAAAAAAATGTATGTACTCGTTAATAGTTTTCAATAATCAAAGAATTTTTTAATCTTTTTTTAAGAACAGTAAGTTATTTTAAATTGAGCGGGATTCGGACAAGAATGCAGGAAGAGAGGATAAGGAGGGGAAGGGAGATGTACATATTTATTATAATAATGTCTACTAAGTTACATAATGCATTTTTAGTGTAAATTTTAAATCTGACAGAGTGATGCTTGTGTAATCTTTATCTTTAAATTTTGTATTATACACTGAAAAAGTCCTACGAAAAAAAGCATTTCTAACATACGATGTTTTAATTATTGGTATACAAATCCTGGCTGGCACACGTATTGTATTTTAACTAAGTAGTTCTGTATAGTCAACTAATCCTGTCATAATTTTGTAAAGCAGTAGTTGGTCCGTATACACTCTGCAGTATTGTAGAGAAGTGATTCCATGGTAGGTGGAGGCAGTGAGAGTTGATACATAAGAAATACCGGTTTTGTATTTTAGGTACTTTACAAATTTGTTTTTAATGTTTTCTATTCTTGTTATATATATGGCATACTGCAGATTCCATATCTGAGATGCGTATTCCAAATGGCTTCTGATAAACGTATAATATAATGAAATTAGGGCCTTTGAATTCTCAAAGTGTTTACTCATTCGAATTATGAAACCTAACATGCTCAATGCTTTGGGGGTAATTTTATTGATATGCGATTCAAAAAGTAGTTTTGAATCTAAAACAATCCCAAGATCTTTAATTTCGTGCTTTCTCATTAGTACATATGTCAATTAAAAAATATGAATGCACATTTTCATACATTACTTGCATATTTTAAGCGTCTTTCTTGCATTACGCAAATTTCAGCTTTCTTATGTTACATGTAATCTGGTGTCTAGTTAAAACATATGTACGTACAATTTAACTATGTATATATTCAATTTTAATTTCTTTCAGATAAGCGCTTATAGTTTTTGTTTCTAGTTTTGACTAGCTACTTATTTTTTATTGAACCTATCAAATAATGTTGAGTGGAGTCATTGACTATTAAACTTGTTAACATGTTCATTAATATTGACCGTGGCAGAAGTATTTCCTGTAATAAATAATGATTTATTGTTTACGGCTGTTTACGCGGGAGTTGACTCTTTACAACCCTAAACGCCAACATCCCCCGTACAATGTTTTCCCAGTTCCCCCTTTCCCTGTTCGAAGGATTTGATTCTATAATGGAATAAATTATACGGACAAATGCGCACGCGCCGATCCTTAACTTCCTGTAAAAAAAGTCGTGTTTTTTCTGCTATTCCCACGTTATATACTCACATCCCGTGTAAAAAGTAATTTATTCGGCTGATTAATATAAAACAAAGTATCCTTATACCTTATACACCTGCATCTGAAAATTATTAAAATGACCCTATGCGCTTTAGTAAATTTTAGATTTTAACATAATTTATTCGGATTCAGTTGTTTCAAGCGTTTTTAAAAAGTTTATATTTTCGTCGGAATTCTGCAATATATTTTTTCAATACCTTACACTTATTGTCCCATTCCGTCTTTGTTAGAACTTGGAACATTTGCATTTCTTATTTTATTCCATCTAATGTTTTTTTTATTAAGTAATTCTCTCCTGACTCGCGATGTCACACTTGCTATTTCCGCCTAGATTATACTATATACGTACCTTTTGTTAATTATACACTTTGTTAATTTAAGTAGATTTAAGGAATGTTTAGATTAAGTATTACTCATTAATGCCAATCTATTAGGACTTACTTAAGCCTGTTGATTGGCTTAAAAAAAATAAAAAAATAATATCAGTTTTATTTTTTGCAATTCCTGAAATGGTTAAGAAATAAAAGTATACTAGTGGTTTCTCTAATAATACTGTTATGTATCAAATGTATTTTATACATTGTTCAACACGTATAATTATGTTAACGTATAAAGGATTTTTTTTTCCTTAATATTTCTGGTAAGTCGACAATGTTTTGAGTATATCCAAATGTTTGTAGACTGGCTTTGTAGACTCCCAAGCAAGTTATTAAGATCTATATTAGATCCATATTCCCTTCTCAAGTATGTTTTCCCTCTCTGTTGCAACTAATTAATTCACGTAAGATTCTTTTTTTTGTTGATAAATCTAATCTATTTATCACATATTTTCCTGTACCCGCTCCCAATAGGCATAGGAGACTATGAAATTCAGGGATCGAACCCGGGAACTTATGCATGCAAAAAATGCGCTAATCCACTGTGAATTATGGAAAAATATGATTTTTTTATACCTAGTTGGGAATCGAACTGGGAGAAAACCTGTGAATGTAAAATAAATAATGATTAGGCTTTAGTATTTTGAAGCACTATAATTGTATAAACAATCTATTGAGTTTGTCCAAACCTTCGTAGACAAGAATTGGAGTCAGTCCGCTTGGGAGTTATCAATGGGAGATGAAGAATATTTTACGAAAGAGATATACAGGGGTTATGATCTGTCATTGGCTGATTTAAGTGGCCATTTTACCCACTGTGTAACATTTACCATTCTGCATATGTCCAAATATATTTCTTCAATTTTTCCTTTCGTTCATCTGTTGTTCTTTGTGAAGTTAAATGAGCGTATTTCAGGCGTTGCCTAGTATGTAGGGGAAATAATTTGATTAGAATCTCTTTAAAAAAAAAAAGAAGTTCTAGAAAAGAGGTTTTTGCTCTTTAACTTTACAAAGATCAACAGATTTAAACATCGAAAAATTTAAAGGATATAGATGTTCAAACATAAGCAGAATGGTGAATGTTAAGTGGCCACTCAAACCAATGTTGCAATATATTAACCATTACTTTTTATAATTTGTCCGCCTCATAACATATTTGTCTACCATGCAATAAGTCTGGAACACGGTTGAAAAAAAACAAAATAATTATTTAATAGGCTGGTTTTACATACATAATAATTCAAACTAATATTAAACATCTCGTAATTAATATAAGATTAATTTACTGTTTAACTAAATATATTTCATTTTAAGTGCAAAATTTGATTTGAATTAGTTATTCTCCGAAGCGTACATCAACAGTTTACCCTCTACATACCGCATACCGCATTCGATGACTTAAGTCTCTTTGGCGGTGCCCATTTTCAAAAGAAAATTTGCTCGTTACCGAATGAGAAAAGCTGCCTGAAAGAGCTTTCTGTAATTTAGTAGCCTCAGTATCTTTGTGTCAAAAGAAGAGGTATTTCAAAAGTACATTATACGAGCATGTATTTTATTGTTTTGCATAAAATTTCTGTGGATTCTTCACTGAGTAGGATTGAACTGACCGAACGATCAATTCACCAAAAGCTGAAGCGTACATCGGATCATTTTATTCATACTGAGCCTTTAAAATGATCAAGTAACGCTGCGATTGGTGTACCAAGACAGTTCCTTATGCACTATTTGGTGTGAATAATGTAAAATTAATAATTCATCAAAATATAATGAATGTTGAAACTAAAATACCCACCCATTGTTTACAAATTAACATAAAAATCTTGCGAACGATTGGCTTTGCATTTTTTCTTTATCAGAGGTATTTCTTCATAACAAAGATAAATTGTCATTATTGTCGGTAGATAATCAAATCCGTTCACGTAAAGACCATTACTTACTTCATTCACGTATGGAAATCTTCCAAGGACCACCAGTGTCCATCCGTCTCATTCAAGGAATAAGCAAAAACAATGTCACTCGATCACAAATCACAATAAAAATATAGTCCCCTTTTACTCCAACTGCAGGGCGACGCATAAGCACATCCTACTCGCACATCACTGCAAAAGCACCTGGCTCATAAAAATCTGATTCGGCCAAGCACCGGGGTACAAGCGTGAGAAAACTATTTCAAAGGCATAACCGCTTAACCAAAACACGAAAATCACAAGTGATCAAAATCCCGCAAGCCGAAATGAGCCTTATTCACAATGCGTAAAGCAGATACGTCTCTTTACGCTGGAGTTTTTATCTAAGCGGCTTTGGTCGGAGGGGAGTACACCCTTTTATTTGTTATATTGTACAATATTCTTTGTACGGCTTTCTCATTCATAATGTTTGGAATTCTCGAATGTAGGACACCTGCAGTATACATCTGTTAAGTTTAAAACTCATTCAGGGGTTACCATACAATATACATGCATACTATTACGTATGTATGATTCTATGTTCCCCGTGATCAAAAAAGGTTCCCACGATTATATTACTATAATAATATAAGACTCGCATGTATTAAATTATCGCCCGATACATCAGGTGACGCGTGTTGCTACTTTGTTACTTGACAACATGAAAGTTGTGTCTTTTTTCCATATTTTACGAACGAATTAATTGAATAATTTAGTACGCAGTGATGTTTATTTAGTAGACAAAAATGTTTGTTTCGTCTTATTGGTTACGATTTATATATTTTTTCTGTCTTTGTCTTTATATTTCTTTTCTTTATATTTTCTAAATCTTTAAAAAAGTTTTAAAAATCAAATAAAATAAGTAAAATGCCGTTTCACCAAGAATTATCAGTGAAGAAACCCAATCAACGAATAATATTTTTTAGATAAAAAATTCAATTATATGTTTTTCGAATAATTTTTTTTTCTGTTTTTAAGCTATTCTTTAAACCAAATTATTATAATCTACTTTTGTACCCCACTCACTTAACCTCACTTGGTATATATAATTAAATTACAAATTTGTAAGCTTCAATTAAATTTATTTATCCATATAATCACTTTGTAAAGTGCCCTTGAGGTATCATATTATGAAAATAGCGCTAAAAAAATTAACCATTATAATAATAATAATAAAAATCAGATTTTAACTAAAATAGATGTTAAAATGGGATTTAAAGCGGAAAATAAAATACATTATCCTTTATCATATTACAACAGAGATGAAGAACATTTTAGAGAAGCTAATATAGAAGTCAAGGCATCTACAGGGCTTATGACCTGTCATTGGCTGGTTTAAGTGGCAACTTTACACGCTGTGTAACATCTACCATTCTGCCTATATTTAAACATCTTTTTTTTTTTTTTAATAAATATTTGCGTTCTTATGATTTACCCAAATAAATTAATTTTGAGGGCCATTTTCAACAAGTTGTAAATAACTCACTATAAGAAAATGGAACCAAGTTGGGGTGGAGTGGGATTCGAATAAAGACACTAAACACGGGACCACAACCCGGTATAATTTAATTCCCCTTTAATTCTTTCATCTGTTGATATTTGCGAAGTTAAAGAGCTGAAACCTTTATTTATGCTGGTAAGATTCATCCAATTGAACTATTTCACCCACTTACTAGACAACGCCTAAAAAATTTAAAAATTTACTAAATTCAGTTGTAAAATTATGACTTTCTTTGAAATATTGTTTGGTGGGGTATAATGTTTAACAATAGCCACAAGATTATCTAATGATTCAGTTACTTATAAACATTTATCAAATCCAAGAGGAAGGTAACAAATTATCGAATTACTGTTTTTCCTGAAATTAAATTGTTATAGCAAGTTAATAAAACACAGTCATATTTAAATTGCGTTTTTGTTCATTTTCTCTTTTTTTCTTACCAAAATGTCGCAGAATTAAATGGGTTACTTAAATAAAAATCTATCTTCAATCCGTGCCTCATATCTAAGGATGGTGATTACGCCTGACTCCAGGCATGGCTCGTCTGTGGACTGTCTCCCTCCATTTGGAACGGTCTTGTGCTCTTCTATGGGCATTCGTCAGTGATGATTCTGATAACTCAGTGACAGTGCCGCTCCATCTTGCCGGTTGACGTCCACGCGACCTTGTCCCTTCGACACTTCCCAGGATAATAGTTTTCGCCAAACTAGTCTTTCCTGGAAATATGCCCAAAGAGCTGCAGGATTCTTTTCTCGCACATGGATATCAGTATTTCTCCTATGCCCAGTTCCTGGAGAATAGATACATTCGTACATCTGGCCGTCCACGGAATCCGCAGCACTTGCCGCTAACACCACATCTCAAAAGCTTTGATTTTTTTCTTTTTACATTCTCTCAGTGTCCAACACTTTACACCGTACATGAACACTGAGAAAACCAAGGCCTTCACCAGTCGATTTTTGGTGTTAATGGTTATACTGCGATTCTTCCAGATCTTTACCAGCCGAGAAATTAAAATACATGAATTAAAAAAAAATCATAAACGTTGTTTTGCAGCACTGAAATTAAATACATGCTTTAACCCTTAAAACATTCTGAATTTCAGAAGACGATATGATTTTAGCACATGTTTGGTAGATACTCGTAGTGTTTTTATAAACCAGGATATTATCTCTCCAGTTCACGATAAAATTCTTATATGATGTCACTTTTCATTACCTTTCATATGAGTGATTGAATATTGTTATAATTTTCACCCCTAGCAGCTGCCAAGTGTTCTGGTTGACCCCCTTACTACTAATATTATTGTTGGTCCCGCCCCATATCACCCCGAGTGTCCCACATTTAAGACTGGCATTTTATATATACCGGGCTGTGTATGAAAGGAATGGGTCAGGCTGGTATGCGGCACAAACAAGATTAGCGCAAGGCATACAATACGAGCTTCTTGAACTTTTTAATATTGTAATGATTTTTACGCAATTTTAAACTAGCAAATTACTGTTTTAGAAAATGAGAGTTTAATTGTTGTCAAGTTGGGATTAAATCTCGAGTTTCTCGATTATAAATGTGTGAATGTGAACATTTAGTAATTCTTTATTTTTTAAGATGGCAATACTGCTGCGAGATAATTTTGGCAGTTATTTATATAAAAATCAGATAACCTGTCATTTTGCGTTGAGTTATTGTCAATGTTAGTAGTTTGGCCAGGTTTATTTCACGGAGTTTTACGTATTTTTGAGATTTTTAAGAAATATAAAAAACGTCAAAAAAGGTTTGTTCAACAACAACAACAACAACAACAAACCATCACGCCGTTCCCCCGTAGGGGTAGGCAGAGAGGATAGAACGCCATAACACTCTATCTTGGCATACAGACCTCGCTTCCTCTACATTCATACATCTTCTCATGCACGCACACCGATTATTCCTACTTTTGACATGTCCATCTTCAAGTATTTGATGGACTTGATCGTGCCATGTCTTTCTCGGTCCTCCTCGTTTTTTGCATCCATCAACATTTGCATCGTAGATCCTTTTAGCCGTTCTTTCGCTGTCCATTCGCTCTTCATTTCCAAACCAACGCAGCACCCCTTTCTTGATTCTGTCAATAATGCATGTCTCAGCCTTACACATTTCACGGATTTCGACATTTGTGCACCTATCATACATCGTTTTACCACACATTCGCCTGAGGGATCGCATTTCGACAGCATTCAACCTACTTTCATCATTATTTTTCCAATTCCATACTTCGCTCCCGTTTGTTCAAGGAACTAGAATAAATTGGATTCAAGCAGTCGGGGAAAAAAAGGAACTTTTTCAAGAACAATAAAATTTATCTTCTTTATTAGTCTGGAAACTCACCAGATATCAATCCTAAAGCTAGAGGCTAGATTGATTAAAATTTATTGTATACTAATCAACGTTAACCTGATTGATGCTATCATTCGTGCATATTTCAAATTGAATATTACAAAAACGTATATATTACAGTATTGTGTTTTTTCTCTTTAGAAAAAATCAACATAAATCTTCCTGTGTTTACATCAATTCGCACTAAACTGTAGAATTCTTAGCAGTTGAAAGATTTATAATTGTTACACCTATATATACAAATTATTGAATTTTTAAAAATAGTTTATTCTGGTATGATACAAGCTGGATGGCTAAATTATAGGGGTAGGTACTGTTTATTAAGCCATTTAATCTTACAAAGCTTTAAACTCAAATAGAGGATTCTAGGATCAATTCGTAGTGAGATCATAAAAATTACATGTGATTCTTCTCAAATTCGAGTGTTTTGTACTGTATTTTTTTTTTTATTAATTAACATAGTTACATAAAATAAAACACGTTTTTTTTGCTAAAATAATCTTCTTTTATATATTTTGTTAACCATTATAACTTTAAAATTCTAAAAAATGAGACTAGCTAACTCTTAACTATTAACCCTATCATTGGGCCTTCTGGTCTGTTATTGTGCAAAATATAAAAAACATTTTTAATTTACAATAAAATTGAAATATTTGAATAATAATAAATTTTAAAAGTTTACTTTAGGCTCTATTCGTCTAATTCTATTGCTCAAAATAATTCACTTGTAGCCTCGGCATTTGAATAAAATAAATAGTTTTCCTGGGAATTGTAAAATATTATTGAATTGTACACAACATATTTTTTAAATATTTTGAATTTGTCTAAATGTTTTAAGACGGGTCATAAGCCCTGCAAATGCCTAGACTATCTTATTCCCCTAATTTGTTAATTATGAAATATTTTTATACCAAGCACATTCCTCGGGAATAATATTAAGTGTTACCCAATATTTTTTTAATGTTTGATTTAAACCTTTAATATAAACAATGTGGACTATGTATTTGTTTTAAGGGTGGTTTTACTCTGCAATTTCATTGTATTTGAACTGGTACCAGAAACCTATTACTGATCATCTTGATGTAACATGTTCGCTACATTTGGTGTTCCAATGCACTTTGGTGCCATCAGATGATGAATAAATAAACAGTTGTGGTCTTGTGGCTAGTGCCGTAGACTCAATGATTTAAGGTTTAATGTTCGAGCTTCACTTTATCACAACTTGATTTCCATTTTTAATAATGACTTATTTACAACTTCTCAAAAATAACCTCCAAAATGGAAATATCGGGATAAATCATAAGAAGCCAAATATTTTTATTTTAAATAAAGATAATAAAAAACAATTTGAGAAACGCCGGAATTTCCATAAAGGGATGAAGGCTCTTCGATACTAACTGTGGGAACTGCGGGATGAACTTTTTCGCAGTGACGGACATCTGTATTATTTTATTATGGTAGATTCGCATTTGCTCAAAACACAAACAAACAAGTCGTTAATACTATACAACAGCGGCGAGGAGACCCTGAATTCTGAATTATTTTTTAAGCAGGTGCATTTTAAGGTTTTTGGCGTTTTTGAGAAGGTTTCATTGTGCTTTTTTTACATCTCGAGAAGAGATTTAGAAAAAAAAGGGTATCGCGTTTTTTGCAATTTAAGTTTGCGTGTGTGGTCCGAAGTATCCAGCACTCTTAAATTGTACACTTTATTAAATATATTAATTAATGCATCTTTGACGGAAATCTTAGTTGTTATATTATATTGGACAATTCAAATGGGTGTGTTATAATATTATAGCCCGCCTCGTGGTTTAGTAATCAGCGCATTTGCCTACCATTCAGGAGGTCTTGGGTGGATTCCCGGCTAGGTTAAAATGAAATAATAATAAAAGGGCGTTTTTACACTGGAATATTTCACAGTCCCTGGACTAGCACCTTATGCGTATGACTGATCATCTTATCTTCATGTAAAAAGATCAAGATACATTGCAGTTGATGTACCAATGACTTCCTCATTTTTTCCATCAATTATTATTACTATGGATAACTTATATAACGCCATTTTCGTAATAAAATACCTCAAGGGCGCTTTACATAGTGATTCTATTGTTAAATTAATTTGATTGAAGCTTTTAATTTTGTAATTTAATTAAAACAATTTATTTTGTTGTCACGTGCTACAAATTTATTCAAATGATTTAGAAAACAAGTGGGTTTTTTAGTTTTTTCCGAAACATCACTTCACTTTCACAGCCTCGCACCTCTGCTGGGAGAGCATTCCGTGCGCTACCTTTGCTTATTTAGTTGCTTAGGGTATTAATCATAATGATGGAATATATTTTCAGTTCCAAATCTTAAAAAAAAAAATCCTTCGCAACGTATTGTTTTTATTTTTTTTACTTCTTGATTTGATGAAAAAAAAACTCTGATTAAGGATGAAAGCCGAGTGAACACGTTTGAAATGCGATCTATTCGACGAATGTGTGGAAAATCAATGTATGACAAGGTTACGAATTGAGAAATCAGGCGAGAGTGTAAATCTGAGTCAAGTATAACTGATAAGATTAAGAAAGGGTCTCTGAGATGGTTTGGTCTCGGAGAACGAATGGGCGACGAAAGAATGGTGAAACAAGTAGATATGGCAAAAATGAACGGTAACGTAAGTCGAAGACGTGGCATGATCAGATAAACCAAAATCTTAAGTCTGGTCATATCAAAAGCAGACAGGACCAAAGGGCATGTATAACAAGATGTATGAATGTGGAAAAAGCTAGGAATATATTCTAGGATAGACGTGTGTGGCGGTCCATTCTCTCTGCTTACCCCTACGGGGAAATGGCGTGATGATAGTAGTAGTAGTAACCGTGAAATGAATATTATTAGACATACGATTCTGACGTCAGTGTAGAATATACCACAAAATATTATAGAAAATAAAAACACATTTTAAATCAATATTTTACCTCAACTTTGTAAAGGATTTTGCCTAGGACCTCGGGTACGGAAGGCAAAAACGCTAACCAGCAGACCACGAGTCAGATCAATTTCCAATCAATTATTAAGAATGCTAACCCCATGTCAGGCATCGCCATCGAGGCGAAAACATTCGTCCAGGGTTCTGATTATATTCCACATACGGAAAATGTGTTTTCTGATAAACATTTATCACATGTAAAAAGATTCATCTGATAAATGTTTTTCTGTTAAACGCAATTTTTCTAAAGGAATAAATGAAATATACATAATCATGGTCCATAAAATAATTCCATACTTTTGGGCGCTTATTGCGTTTGACTGTACATTGTATCAATGAGGTCAAAAGTCATAAAAAGTAATTCTGTGTCGTAAAACCAAGTATTGGGGTAGGTACGCAAACGCAATATCCGGACAAAGAACCTGACCAAGAGGTTTAAGGCCTTGATGGATGGTGATTAACCAGGGTAAGATAATCCCTTTCACCAGTAACTGGTTCTTAACTCTTTTGCAAAATATTATACAAATTTTACCGACTTGAATCTTTCACTATTTCACAAAATATAATTGCGATACTTATGAAAAGTATACTTAAGAATACCTAAGAATACTTAAGAAGAGTGAATGCGAGCAACGAAATGAACGGAGCACTAAGCACAGTAATTTCTAATAAAAATATGTCAATCGAAGCTAAACTGGCAGTGCACAACGGAGTTTTAGTCCCAACACTTATATTTGGAAGTGAAACGATGAAACGATGGCATGATCAGATAAACCAAAATCTTAAGTCTGGTCATGTCAAAAGCAGACAGAACCGAAGGGCATGTATGACAAGATGTATGAATGTGGAAGAGGCTAGGATTGTATACCAGGATAGACGTGTGTGGCGGTCCATTCTCTCTGCCTAACCCTACGGGGAAATGGCGTGATGGTAGTAGTAGTAGTACTTATGAAAATACATACATTTGGTTTGTTTGTTTGCTTGTTAAAACCAGATTTTTTTTTAAATTATTAATTCGTGTATGTACAATAATTACACAAATTATATTATGTTAACAACCAAAGCTAATACATGAAGGGATTGTATAGAATTTGAAAAATAATTATGAAAGTAGGCAGAATGCAGTAGAAATGCGAACTATTCACGATAAGTGCACAAATATCGAAATTTGTGTAGTATGCGAAAGTGCGACAAAAACTTTTGTCCTTAGACCTTTATTCATCGTATTCTCTAAGTTTGTAGCATATAAAATTAAATTTGGCTTTATGTATAAAATTATTAATTTTGAAGTCAACTGTTGGTCTTATCACTCCTTTTTCATTAGTAAATCGTAGCGTATAATGATCGTTTTTGTTACTTAAGGTACGATGATCAGTATTACGTTACAAGGACTATGAAAAATCCTTGTGTAAAAATACCTCTTTAAATAAATATTCATGTCAACCATAGCGGAAATCGAACCCAAAACTTCTTGAAAGGTAGGCAAATGCGCTCATCACTACACCACGAGGCTGACAAACTGTTGGTCTCAAACAATGTCAACTGTTGGTGATATATTGATAATATTTTCTGTGTCAACTCATACTCATAGTGCAATATAAAAGTTTTTAATTTGATCATATTTTTTTTATCTATTCATATAAAGATGCATATTATAAACAAAAAATGTATCCCTAACTCTATGAGGCCAAGAGTCCTGTGTTGAGTTTGAATACAACAAAATAGAAAGTGGAAGCATGCATATTATTAAAAAAATAATACTACAAATAAAAATTATAACATAAACATAAAATTCAAAAAACATCTGGACCATACGCTTAATGGTACTATATATAAACCTATGTAATGTCTCGCAGCAGTCTCCTGCAATGGTCTCTTCCCTTAGACAAAATCCAAATTTGTACACTTCTGAAAATAGCTTTCGTTTTGGAGAACTAACTTTGTTCATCCAGAACATTGAACACTCTTGAGGCCACAAAACAGATATTTCTCTAAGCGAAAGTCGTTCGTTTTTTGGTATTAAATATTTTAAATAACCAATAATCGTATTATTCTTTAAGTTCAAGAAAAACGTCGCAGTTTTTGTTGATTAATTTTTAAATTTCAAATATTATAGTCAAAGAATTGTGTCATAAATAAATAAAATATTTTTAAAAACAATATTTTTTTTCTTCTTAATATGTTTACTTTTTTAGGCCATTGCCTTATTTTTATTTAAATAAGAAATAGACATAAATGAAAACGAAATTTCAGAAACAAAAATAATGCAATACACATAAAAACACTGACCATATACTTACCAGAGGACAATATGTCTTGTAAGACACAAAAAACAACAAAACGTTATTTCTATGTAAAAGTTAAATTTCGCAAAAAAGTATTGGATTATTCACGCGAGTATATCGGTTATGTATGACCGATAGAATCGGTTACCTTTCCTGATCTTTACCGGACCAAATGTCTTAATATCCCAAATAAGGGTTTGTTGGTGTTTTTGTTTTGATTCCATCCTAATTAAATCGTGGGAACGTTCGGAAACAATCCGAGCGAAATTCCTGTTTCTTGATTAGTTGTTTGAGAATCTCCATTTCACGGCGGTTCTTCCATTGTACCAACCTTCGTATACCATTTCATTAGTTCCACATATCGAGTTACTGCGGTTAACTTTTGCGGTATGAGAAGACGTTGGTTATTTTACTTTAACCACATCGCTGCGTCATCGCTGCATAGGCAGATAGAAAGATGGAAGATGGAAGCTGTACAGATGTTAAATAATTTAAATTTGTTTATTAATTCAATTTATATTATTAATGATGTAAAATGCAGTTTTTTTATTCATAATGGGCAATAATAAACCAACAAGATTATATTAATAAACAATACAACAAGAATAACGACAAAACAAGACCAATTACGGGCTTCACCTAGGAACAAAAATATAAAAAACAAAACGTACAGTTCGCTAGGAAAGGAACGAAGTGGGATTGGAAAATAAAAAATAAAAAAAAAAGAAGAAGACAGAGTAATTAAATATAAAATAATACAAAAAAAATATTTAAACTGATTGCAACAGAGAGGGAAAACATTTTTGAGAAGGGAATATGGAAGTCTAGGCATTAACAGGGCTTAAGACCTGTCATTGGCTGTCAAGTGGCCACTTTACACACTGTGTAGCATTCACCATTCTGCCCAAGTTTGAACACCCACATTTCCTCAACTCTACCATCAGTTGACTTTTGTGAATTAAAGGAGCTGAAACCTTTATTCATCCGGCTGAACCAAATCACCTACTAGGCAACGCCTGAGACTTCCATATTCCCTTCTCAAAAATGTTTTCTCTCTCTGTTGCAATAAGTTTTAATATGAATAACTCCCTAGGGAGGAAATCCAGCCAGTCTGCAAGCATTTGGACATACTCAAACATTGTCAAAAAAAAAAAAAAAATATATACACTTACAACATACATCCGAGTAAATATATATTTCAATTTCAATTTCAATTTATTTATTTTATAAACGTTTATGTACATTACAAAAAGTTCAATGCATGCATAAAACGAAAAAAAATAATACTTAAATTTAAATATACAAAAAATGTAAAATAAAAATACCCAGCAATTATACAAAAAGAATGCTATCCTCTATGAACTTTTTTTCACGAATATGAAAGATGTCAATATCCGAAGAGATACGGTTGAGTAAAGACATTGCTCTTCCTACTGGCATTACCATCGGCAGGTTGGTTCTGCAAGCAGGAAGACAAAACAGCTTAAGCTGTCTATCTTTAAGGTAGTCATTAGGAACATAAAGAAAAATACTCTCCGTTACACCTATGTTGATCGTAATACCACGGATCAATCGGAAAAAATACATAAGCAAGTATGCATTTCTTCTTTTCTCCAAACTATTGTAGCCGAGCATTCCCAGTTTGAAGTCAGACGGGTACAACCACGGATAATATCCGCACTCCCTTAAGTAAAAACCTCAGAAATTTCTTCTGAACCATCTCCAGCATAAGAGAGTACTTCAATTCGTAGGGTGCCCAGATCAGAGATCCACACTCAAGTCTGCTGCGCACTACTGAGTTATAAAGAAGCCTTAGAACACGAGTATTCAAGAACACCTTAGCTGTTCGGAGAACAAATCCCAACATTTTGCGCGCATTGTCACAGACAGTAACCATACATATACACACTAAAAAATAATAATGCATACACATACATACGCGTACATCATTGTTAACAGTTACCCATTTTTTTACAACTATTTTTCGACTGACGACTGATGTCTGTGACTAGGCGGATGAAAAATACAGTTCTGTATGTGAAATAGAACCAGAACACTAAAGGGGTATTTGCGAATCAATGGTTATTCCGAGGTAAAAACCCTAAAATGGAAATCGGGGATAATTTGGCCTCGTAATATAGTGGATAGCATATTCGACTACCATGCTTGAGTTTCAGTCTTTGATTTTTGGCAAAATCAACCTGAAACATTTGTTTTGAAAGTGATTTAACACTGCAATATTTCACTGTCCCTAGACTGGTACCTGAAGCGTAAGACAGATCATCTTACCTTAATGTAACGAAATATTAAGGTACAGTGCATTTTATTTTACAATGAAGTGCCTGTATTATTTTGTACCGTAGAAATTAAAAACTTACAACCGAAACATTCTTCTTTAAAAAAGATTATGAACTTAAATATTTTTACTCTTTTATTTTTTTTAAATGATGAACGATATAGAATTAAAGAAAAGTACCGCAAACATCATGTTATTTCAAATGCTTATATTTCTTTTCAAAAACAAAAAAAAATGAGGCAGTTCTTTTGTTCAATTTATGATCTTTGAACTACTTTAAAAAAATACTTTGATGCATATGCATGCTTAGTCATTATATGAGAATTGATGTACCAAAGTTTGATATAAATTTCAATAAAGGAGTAATCTTCCGTTCGAAAAGTAATTATATTTCAGTGGCATAAAATAAGTGGCCTTCATGGTGTAATGGTTAAGATACTTGAATAAATCTAATGCATGTTTACTTAATTTTTATTAAATCGCGCGATTTTAAGAAAATGCGTTTTAAAATGGCCAAATTGTACTGTACGATTCTCTTACTTTTTATGATATTACAGCCCCAAACATTTACATTAAAAACATTTTTTTTCAAAGAACGATACTTGTGTGTTACCATGTTACCAGATGTCATTGTGGTAAAAAAACCGTTGGATACTTTTCTCTCGCGTATTGAGAATGGTGTACATATAACACCTACAAAAAAATTCGACATTAAACAAAGATTTAATGTCTGTGGTTAGGAAAATCTCAGACAATGGTGATTATAAAGGTACCTGTATAAAAGGAAACCATAAAAAATAACGCGTTCTATTTTTTCTTTTTCTTCTTCTTCTTCCTTATTTTTATCTTCCTCTCAAAAATACCATAGTCAAAGAAAACTTTTTTTTCAAATATAACATTTATATTTAAAACACTTAAATTTTGAGTTTTCATTATTATAATTGAACGTAGTTATGCAGAAAGCAGCCAGCCATAGAAAAGTCAAACTGAGATAATAGCATTTTTGTGTAAACAGTGAATAATCAAATCTACACAACAGTTCGAATGTTTTTGATGTTGATAAATGATGAACAATTAATACATTAGTTTTTTTAAATATTTCAAACAAGTATCTAATTATGTATTTGACCAGTTTTAGTGGTAGTTTTAAAGTACCGTAAGATTTTTCTAGAGCTGTGGGTGTTTTCTGCAAATTGAAAATGCCGTTTTTGCGATCAACGATATTTTTAGAACTTATAATGTAAGAAATCGAACAGTGACTTGAGTCTACTGAACACTTTATTTTATTTTTACAAATATAAAAACAAAAATTTCGCGACAATTGTTTCTCCTTGTTAGGTCATTTTCAAACGAAAGTGAAGATTAGATGAATTGAATGTCCTTATGTAGTTATGTTTAAATATGGAGTTCTACGCAACAAAGACCAAATCAATCAACTATTTTTAGAAGGAGATTATTAGATTTTTTTGTATGGAAGCGGCCTTGCTATTTTTAGCAAAACATAGAATTGACCTTACTGCACCCGATAACACCAATATCTCGTTTTTCAAAATTGTGGACTGACTGCTTTCTGCATAAATACGTTCATATTGTAAATTATTTTAATTCATAATCTACATATATATTTATATGCTCATGGCAAAGATCTATATTTTGCTAAAAACCGCACGTAAATTGGTGCAGTCGTTATTCAGTTTATCAAGACCACATATACGAACATTGAAAACTGAATAACTACTGCACCAATTTACGTGTGGTTTTCAGCAAAATGTAGATCTTTGCCATGAGCATATTAAAATTGAAATAAAATAGCTTTGTCTTTAAGCACGTGTTATTTATTTTTTACCTTCCAGTTTTGAAGTTAAGGTTTCCTTATCAAGGTATAATTTAAAACTAAACATTAAGAAAACTAAAATACATATTCGTTCTATCCTTTTCGCTCTTCGCCTACCCTTATGGGAAAACGGCACGATGGTTTTTGAACAGCTTGGTTTTAAGTTTATTCCGAAACATTACTTCACTCTCACAGTTTCGCACCTCTGCTGGAAGAGCACTCCATGTCATTGGACCTGCCACAGCAAATGCGCGTTCCCCGAATAAAGAACGCTGGCTGCTTCTTTTGATTTTGTGGGGGACAGAATTTCAGTTTCTTTAAAATGTATCAAAAAAGAATTCCTTCTTTAAATTGAGACCAGTTTTTTTCTCATTACAGTGCGTGTGATTCACGTTCCTTTCTAATTAATCACACTATGGTACTTACATCTCATTAGTAGCGTAATTTTTCAATGATGTCAATTATTTATCACTTAGTTCTCCTGCGTGTGTTGTGCTTATTATTTTTAAATAAAACATTCAATGTGAATAAAAATCTGACTAACCATCTAACGAAATCACTACGCGACCTTCACTGTTGTATCTTTAAAGGAATATAAAGGTTATTTGCAGTTAAACGACAAACAAAATGGCGTAATTACACATAATTGTCTATAGTTTTGAGTCATTATAAATATAAGATCATCATCATCACTTCCCGGTTACTTTTATTACAGTGTATCAGGACCGTTTTAATTTTATTCAGGATCAGTGAGATGACTGGCGTATTTAAAAATTTTAATTTTAATTTTAGGGTTAAATTACTTTCTTATTTTCATAAATTATGAAAAGGAAATTTTTTAACAGTACGTCTTTGTTTTTTTTTTAGCTTTTCAAATTCTGCACAATATTCCGTCTTCTGCTTGAAGTAACACGATGTAACATCACTGCGTAGAAAGGATCTTTTTGAACTTGACTTTCACTGAATTTCTTTCACGCCAACACTGGTCACAGAACAACGTCTCTGTCTTTTTTATTATGAGTTCTATATTCGTGCTCTCTCTTACACAGATTTATTGTTGTATTGGAGTCTCATTAATTCTCTGCATAGCAAGAGTAAATATTTTTTGTATAAATATCCTGTTTATTTATTCAAAATTTACTTTCCAAATCCGGTGTGGAAAGGTCCATTTGAAGATTACAAAAATAAAAATTCGCCATTTAAAAAAATAAGAGAGATATATCAAGTGTTGTATCATACGTAGACTAGTGTGACATCTCAGCCACACAAGAGTTAAAGGGTCTATCTATCAGTTTTGCTTGTACTAAAAAATTACGTTATACGCGAATCATTATTTTAAACTTTGATAAAATTTATGAATAAGAATTTAACTCTACTGCTTTTATTGTCCCTTTCACTGTGTGTTTAAAAAATCGCATGGAAGGCTCATGTCATTCATTCATTGTCAGTCACTGTCATTTTTCTTAGTGACCATATTGCAGTTGCTCCAAAAACTGTGTTTAACTACGCCTTTGAGTTTCCATCCAACTCGAATAATCCAGTTGCAAAAATCTACTTTAGTATAAATTTAAAAACATTAATTCAGATT
This sequence comes from Micrasema longulum, assembly GCF_059751315.1. Classification (NCBI taxonomy): domain Eukaryota; kingdom Metazoa; phylum Arthropoda; class Insecta; order Trichoptera; family Brachycentridae; genus Micrasema; species Micrasema longulum. The sequence continues at coordinate 121,524 of NW_028279130.1, forward strand.
AATATCGTTTTTTTTTTTTTTTTAATAATATCTTATTTTGCGTAGCACTGATAGAAACACCGTATATTTTAATTGTAATTTATATGTTATACTGAATATATTTACTTGTTTAAAAAAATATAAACACATTATTGTAAAACGTCATTTTCCATTGAACACTACAATTGTTTTTTCTTTGTAAACGTAAATTTAAATATATATTTTCAAATATATAAAATAATTATTTGGTTGTTATAAATTATACTTGTATTTTTTTCTAAATAAACTTACAAAAACTCAATAAATTGCGTAAAAAAAATTCATTAAAACCTAGGTACTTAAATTTTCTTGGAATGGTTTCATCAATTAGAAGTTAATACGATCTTCTTCGCCAATTTAGGAACCTGGAATGATAATTCATCATTACAGGTTACTTTGCTTCCTGGTTATTCCAGGGAGCTGAAAACACCAATCTCCATAAACGGCTGTGTAAAATAATATCAAAGGTGATCTGACGCGGTCACCACTTAAAGTATTTTCCGCGTCCAATTACACACGCCTGGAATTATGTTAAGAAAGATACAATATTTTGAAGATGACCGGTCTGAGAACTCAATAAGGAGAAGGAATCACAATTGAACGTTGTTATGTAGAAAGCAGCCAGTCTACAAGTTTTAAAAAATGCTATATTGGTGTTATCGAGTGCAGTAAGGTTCTATGTTCTGCTAAAACCAGCCGGACCGTTTTCATACTAAAAACTGTAAAAAAAACCTTCTGAAAATAGTGTCGATCACAAAAACGGCATTTCTCAATATGCAGAAAATACCCACAGCACTAGAAAAATCTTACAGTACTTTAAAAATCATTTAAACTGGTCAATTACATAATTTAATTTTTGTTTGTAATATAAAAAACCCTGATGCATTCATTGTTTATCATTTGTAGAAGTCAAAAACATTCCAACTGTTGTGTAGATTTTAAAATTGACACTTTTCATAAAAGTGCCATTATCTCAGTTTCACTTTTCCATGGATGGCTGCTTCCTTCATAACTACGGTCAATTACTATTCATTATTACTTATTCAAATTAATTTCTTGTTTAGTGTCGGGTCAGTTGGTTAAACGGCCGACTGTAATACTGGCGTCGCGGGATCGATTTCTGCCGGTTGATAGAAAACAAAAATCCAACCAAGATTTTTTTCTCAATTGGTCTGGGTGTGTACAATTCATAACTTGATTATATCTGCTGACAAGCCCCTTAGATAATTACCGTAACATATCAGTTGCCGCATTTACTATATATGAACCGATCGATCATATTTTAAATATATTTGAAAAAAAGCATAGAATACCATGTGTTATATTACGCCACTTTGCGTATTTTACCTGTTCTCATCGTAATAGCAGAATGTTTTGTATATTTATTGATCTATTTGTGTTTTTAAATAAATAATTTTAAAATGTTAATTAAGATTAGTACATTACATAATTATGGCGCGTTGACTCAAATGATGATCTTGTATAACCAAGATAAATACATAAACCATATTAGTCTTATTTGTCTCCAAGGACATGGATATATTCAAAGTATAGTTGATAATCTTAATTAGTATTTTTTTAAATTAACAAAATTACATATTTTCAGGCGTTACTTTGCCGAGTAGGAAAAATAATTTAGTCATAAAAATCTTATAATTTATCAATAAAGGTATCAGTTTTTTACTTTATAAAAGTAGTCAGGTGGAGGAATCGAAGAAATATTAACCTTTCAACAAAACTATTACATGTTTTGACGATATTAAATATCAATCCTACTTATATTTTTTAAAGTTAAAGTAATATTAGCGCTTTTATAATTTACCCAAATATTTCATTTTGTAGGTTATTTTAACGAGATCTGATATGTAAGAAACAATATTATAAAATGGGAAAAAAGTTGTGTAAGAGTGGGGTTCGAACCTCGAATCTCGGATCCGAGAGTCTGCGATACTAGCCACGGGACCATAAACCAATTTATAAACTTATAGCCTTATAATTTTGTGTTTAAATACTATAAGTAAAGCGTATTGAATTACCATGCACCTGGTCTCAAAAATACGAAATTTAAATTACGAAAAAATCACAGTAATTCAAAATAAATTATTTATCATTCTTACTGCTCTTGTGTCCTTCCGTCCTGAATATACTCTGCTAAATATCATTAAGTGTTGTAAGACACGAGAGAGTTGTAATTAACCCCTTATAATATTTTTAACATGTTAAAACCTTCGAAGAAAAATATTGAACCAAAGACGAGGGACAGAACTTACGCGTTTTTATATATTTTCGTTTCGAGCATTTTTATTTTGAGTTCAATAAACTGATAAATAAAATGATTTATAAGGAATACATCTGCTTACATAAGACATAGTACAATGTTGCAAACATAAAAAAGGGGATTTTATCAGTTGACGTTCATTCCTTTATCCTTAAAAGCAGAAGTATCTTGTCGTCCCAAAAAGGATCTCAGACTTGACATAACTTGTAACTTGTTATCCGTTATGTCCAGGTTCGCCTTAGTTGAGTCCCCGAGAAATGAGTCTAGTATTCATATGTTACAATTTATATATGTACATACAAACAAGAAGAAGACAGTCATTCAGTTATCCTTCTAATCAGCTGTTTTTTCTTGTCAGAGCAGCCGTGGTCACGGAAGAAGAGGGAAGGACGTTGCTGGGATTAAATCCTAGGAGGTAAAACCTCCACCCGCTTCTTTTTCCAGCCATTGTAACCAAGTCGGTTAGTTTTGTTGGACTCCGTCCACGACGTCCACGTAATCAAGATCTTAGGGATCTGTCTCTGTACCACTTATTTCTTCATTGTTCTGTTTACCGCAGACGTGGCCAAAGTAAAATTAAATATACATTTACAAAAAATATGAATTTTATAGTGCCGTTTCTACAATCACCGCGTTAATTTTCCTCCCGAGTGGAGATCAAACAATACAGTGCCACAAGGGTGCCCAATAATGAGATAGTTGGATGATATTCTTAAGAAATGTAGGGAGACATTGGATGAGAACGGCGCAGAACTGGGAAGAGTAAGGAGACTGGGGCGTGAGGCTATGTCCTGCAGTGGACCAAAATGACTGATTATAATGATTCTAATGTTGATCACGTAGGTGGTCTGATCAAAAATGCTTGATTTACACACGGTAGGTTACGGGTTCAATTCCCGATGAGAAAACAAATCTAAAATGTATTTTTTTTCAAGCCTGGGTGTACTGTACTGTAACTCATCACTGTTTGAGCTTCCTGGTCTGTTGTGTTGCAAATAGAGAATATGAATATAAAGCGGCATATTTTTTTATTCTTTCATAGAAAAAGGTTTTTTGACAAAGTAATTATAAAGTTTTAAATGTTTTGTACATACATAGTTAATTATAACGTTTCTATCTCTCTAACAAAGTGAAAAAACTCGTGTTTAGAGAGGGAGCTCGTTTTACATTAATTTTTATTTATTTTATTTCTACTATATAGAACAGATTCCTTAAAATTAGTTATTATATTCTAAAATATACACAATTTTCCACTGTATGGATTTCAGGATAGGGGGGGTCTCATGTGTTTTTTAAAATTTAGATTTAAATATTTTAGAATTTTCTATTGATTTTAAGATTTTCGGAAGATTATTAGAGTTTTTTTTCCCAACATATAAATAATGATTTAAAACCGCAGTTGTGTTGCATCTGTGTAAAGGGAAATTATTTGGAAATCTAGGGTCTCGAGAATTTTGTTAATTAGTGAGTAGTCTTTAAAAGTTTGTATGAGACAAGCTTTTTTAAATATGTTGTCTGTTGAAAGTATATCTAATTCTTTAAAAATTAAATTCTAGGCTTTTTTAGTATAATTTTAGCGATTGTTTTTTGGGCAGTCAAAAGTGGACATAAAATTGTCTTGTAAGTTCCTCCCCATCCTATGATTCCATACTGCAGAATAGACTGTATGATTGCGTAGTAGACAGTTTTTTTTATTTTTTAGAGACATAATGTTTCTTTGTCTAACAAATATGTAAATAAGTTTTCTAACTCTTTTTACCATGACATTTATTTGTGATTTCCATTTCATATTACTATCGAAGATAATACCAAGATACTTTATATCATTAGACTTTTTTTGTCGTACATTTTTGAGGGCACATAATAGAATAATTATTATGTATAATGACATTAAAATTAGAAGGAAGATTAAAATGATTTATTGAAAATGGAAGGTAGAATGTTTTTTTTACGATTCAGTGATAACAGATTAAGATAAAACCATGTTTTCATTAAAATTAAAGCATATTAAGCGTTGGTACCACCGAAGTGTTAAGAAACAGAAACACCATAATTTTTCGAAGACGGAATATACAATTATTTAAGAAAACATTTATATTTCTTTTCATCATTTAATAAAAAAATCAAATGTACTAGGCCGTATGATATTTTATTAGTAAAGTGTTTGTTTATTTCATAAATTTTAAATTTTACTTCATATTTTCGCCGATACCATGTACATATTATGCTCAGGCTTTACAATAACGTGTCAAAAGTAAATTCAGTTGGTGTGTTCCTACAGCAAAGACGTACAAGAAAAAAAAATTCATCCTTCTATAGATAAATCTAACCAACAAGGCAGAGTCTGGTCTCTCTGAGAACATATATGATAATCTAAGTTTAATCTAATATTCTTCAAAACATATATCTTATTGATGGTACGAACACATAAGACGGAGACCACCAGACCATACAGTAAATAAGGCAATGTCTATGAGATCTTCCTAGACATTTATCCAGAAGGATACCAAAGAACTCCTGAGTAAACCAATGGTCCGAAATCCTGCTGAGAAACGGGCTAGATGAACGTGATACCCAAAGCTGAAGAATATACAGTCTTAGAACAAGAAGAGCCTACCCCAACAGCCTACCTAGGCAATGAGCTCGGACAGTGCCAAGAAAAAGAAAATAATGTTTCTTTTTATACTTTCATACTTTTTTTGACACACTTTGTTATATATCACTTAATTAATTGAGAATCTATGTACCAATCCATAAGGTTTAATCAATAAACCTATCGATTGGTAAAAAAAAATATTTCCGTGATATTTTTAAGACTTTGTGACGATGTTTCATTTTTTCTAAAATGAATAGATGAAACTTTTTGCGTAAATAATTAAAATTGAAAAATATTTTTAGTAAATGAAAAATGCCCGCATGAATTATTTCGTATCTTTGTCAATCTCTCCGAAAAAATAATAATCTTCCTTTATCCTTATTCTTATTAAGTACTACATTGTACATTTTGTACAATGATACTGTTTTCATGAAAGGAAAGGTACAATGATTTAAAAGAAAATGTTCAGTCCGCTGCTGTTCCATCAACCTGGAAATACCATACATAGATTGTGGCGTCCTCATGTCCATTTAGAGCTCAGTTAATGTGACTAACAGGATTTATAATCATGTTATATAACAAAAGGGCATATTTAAAGGATGTTATTATTCTGAAAGCACATATTTATGTATGTGTTATTTAAGTACTTTACTGACGTACTCGTAAGTGTAGGTAATGTGACATGCAAAATACATATTTGTGATTTATAAAACGAAATGCGAAATTGTAAAAATTTCAATTAGATACGTACTATTTCATGTATAACGTACCATTAATTATGTTTTATATGCTCGTTGTATTACGTTAAGAATGTATGATAATATGGTCTACAATAGGGAAATATGACTTTTTTTATTACATTTTTAATGTAATAAGGGTCTTTGAAATACTGGACAGGAAAAAAATTGCTACATATTAGTAGCATAAAAAATATTTGTAATTTTGAATTTTTGTTGAGATTCGTACATTATGTAAGGTTAAGACAAGCATTATCGACATAATCAAGAATGAAGACCTGCGCTGGTTTGGACATGTAGAGCAAATGGACAGCGAAAGAAGGGCTAAGAATATTTACAATATGAATGTTGATGGATGCAGAAATAGAGGAAGAACGAGAAAGACATGGCATGACCAAATCCTACAAATATTTGAAGATGGGCATGTCAAAAGTCGGAATAATCGGCGCGCGTGCATGAGAAGATGTATTAATGTAGAGGAAGCGAGATCTGTATGCAAAGATAGAGTGATGTGACGTTCTATCCTCTCTGCCTACCCTAACGGAGAAACGGCGTGATAGTTTGTTGTTGTTGGTTGTTGTAATTTTTAATTCCCGCAAAAACGGCCATTGCATTGGTCACAATTCATGTTCATTTTCAAGTTTGTTCCAAACCATGTAAGTTTTTTTAAAACATCGTCGCGAATCTTGAAGTCACAACTATCAATGCCAAACACGTCGCGTTTTTCTAGTGACATATTTTTTAATATTTTCTTTTTTAAACTTATAGATTGAAAGATTTTAAAAACACAATTAATTATTCGAAATCCATTTTATATATTTTTATCGGTATTCGTAGTACGTGATATTTCCTTAATAGGTAAAAATCACGTACAACGAATATTATTAAACGTCAATTCCTAGTTATTAAAATCATATATAAGTATTATATTATATATTTTGATACAAAAATTAGTAAAATTCCTAGGTTAAGCTTTACTTTGTTTAATTTCGACCAACGAGCGCTTTCGCCTTCAGGACTGATTAGAACCTTTTTTTAACTATTTTTACAAAGTTTTTGGGAGACAAGAATATCGGGTTAGACAGGCAGCATAAATATAATTACAACCAGTTGGCAAAAATGTTAATTTTTATATTAAAAAAAACTATTCACTAGTTCTAAAGATGCCTTCTTAGACGAAATCGTTCTTTGGTCAAAACTAAACAAAACGAACCTTCACCATGGAATTTTGTTTATATTTTTATCGAAATCATTAATTATGAAGTTTGACCAATAATTATCTGCTAAAAACATCAATATTCTCGGGGCCTTTTTAAATTTGATACGCAGCAGCCAGCAGCTATCTTCGGACACCGATAACCGTATCAGCCGTTAGGTAATTTAGTTAATTACTTGTCTGCCTTTTAAGGGATTCATTTTAAATTTGAAAAACTTGTATCTCGGGAAGGTGGAAGCCTTACATGACACGTTTTGCGGTAGCAGATAAATCAGCGCACGGAGCCTGCGACACTAGCGACTGACTTATTTGGTCACACGGTGCGGCGGTTGGCGATCCTGTCTGAACATGTGGCGGACCTTACATGGAAATGTGCATTCTCGTCTCCACTCGCTGCTCTCTGCTCCCTGCTGCCCCCTTCTGCGCTCTAGCGTTGGATACAAACCAGGGCTGCATTTTCATTTGAATCCCTAAAAGTCTACATTTTTGTCTTTGTAATGTAATACTAATATTAAAATGATCCAGGGTCTACAGTACTCTATAGTTAAGCAAATTGTACCTGCAGAGATTTACGAACAAAGAAGTACTAATGATCTCCTGAACAAAACAATAAAAACTCTGCCTGTTCGAGGACTACTGTGGCTTTGCATCATTTCGGAACAATTTAATAGTAATACATTCAAGTTTCCTCTCAAACATAACCATAATACACGCTTCACGTCTAATGATGGCTTAGTAGTACCAAAAGTATGTAATAAGTATGGAAATATATATATAATAGAACTCTCACATATTTAGTACCTAGAATTTTTAATTTATTACCAAAAGAACTTAAATTTAACTCTAAAATATAACAAGTGAAATTTTTATTAAATTGTAAAAATGTATAATTATACGATAAAATAAAAATAAATAAAACAAAACTAACAAATACAAAGAAACCATCACTCCGTTTCTCCGTCCACCATTAGGCAGAGAGGAAAAAACACCATGTAACTGTTTTTGCATACAGACATCGCTTCATCTACATTCGCACATCTTCTCATGCACGTGCACCGATTATTCCGACTTTTGACATATGAGGCTAGCCCAAAGCATCAGTGATAAAATCCCAAAATTTCTGATTTTGAAATAAACAAGGTGATATTTATTTATTTTTTCATATGTTTTTCTTACAAACTGTAATTAATTACTACTACCACTACTACCATCACGCCATTTTCCCGTAGGGGTAGGCAGAGAGAATGGACCGCCACACACGTCTATCCTGGCATACAATCCTAGCCTCTTCCACATTCATACATCTTGTCATACATGCCCTTCGGTACTGTCTGCTTTTGACATGACCAGACTTAAGATTTTGGTTTATCTGATCATGCCACGTCTTCCTTGGTCGTCCTCGTCTAACGTTGCCGTTCATTTTTGCCATATATACTTGTTTTACCATTCTCTCGTCGTCCATTCGTTCTACGTGACCAAACCATCTCAGAGACCCTTTCTTAATCTTATCAATTATACTTGTCTCAGATTTACACTCTCGCCTGATTTTATCATTCGTAACGTTGTCATACATTGATTTCCCACACATTCGTCTAAGAGATCGCATTTCAACCGCGTTCACTCGGCTTTCATCCTTCCTCTGCCAGTTCTATGTTTCACTTCCATACATAAGTGTTGGGACTAAAACTCCGTTGTGCACTGCTAGTTTAGCTTCGATGGACATATTTTTATTTGAAAAATTAATAATAAAAATAATGTGACCACTGTGGGGTTACCCGTGCCGAGGACACTTAACAATATACTTTTTGAAATGTTTTTACATTAGAGAATAAACAAAGAAAGTTAACTTAATAAAAAGAGATAATTAACAAAATATTCACAGTTTTAAAAACTAGGTATATATTATGTATGTACATCTATATTATTTATATTACAAAACGCACAATAAAAATAACAAAAACCTAGCATAAGCTATACACTTGTGGAACAGTTAATACAATATTGGTTTGGGCAAATGAGACAATCCGTTTTACTTCTACCTAGCTCCACTATCCATTTTTTTATAGACTTTTTAAACATTTTCTCGTTACTAATTGTTTTAATATGTTAGTAAATAAATATTTTTCAATGATAAAATACCGAAGTTAGATAGTTTACCAATTTGAAAATATAGTTATCATAATCGGCCTCAAATAATTGAATTCAGTCAGACCCTTTACGAACCTAGAAGTCCGATTATCACAGCATTTGTTTTTCTGATATATCTCACATTTGCTTTGGGGTAGCGATATCCATCTTCAAGTATTGTCTCGGTCAAGTATCATCATCAACATTCACACTATACCTGTCCAAATCAACGCAAGACTCATTTCGGGTCGATAATCTTATCCTAGCCATTATAAAAACATTAATCATAAACATACCTCCGTCTGGCGGATAAGGAATGTCGTTCTATGAGTACTTTCGACTCGATGGTTACTCTCAGATAACAAAATAGTGAATAAGGGAATCGCGAGGAGATAATTCGCCTATTATGCTTGACGTCCCGGGTTCGATTCCTGGGAAGGTGGTGACGAAATATAATTAAAAAGGTGATTCTACACAGCAATATTTCATGTTCCTCGACTGGCACCTGAAGGTACTGCTGATTATCTAATAGGACCATCTAGCAAACGATAAACACTACATTTTTTATACTAATGCAGTACCCTATGCATCATCGGATGCAAACCGGGGTAAAATGGTTAGTAATAATGTATAAAGTATCAATGATGTGTATAAATTTAATATTTATGTATATGTATGTATAAAATATAATATAAATATGTATGTGCGAATATATATGTATATATGTGTGTGAATGTATGGTTATGAATGCATTACAAGTGCCCCGACTCAACGTGAATTTTCTAGCGAGTCGGAGCAAGTTCACAGACATGGGTCGTTCCTGATTGTGTTGCTATAAACTGTGTTTCTGTCTTTAACAAATGTATGTATAATGTAATTAATAAATAAAAAATATAAAAAAATGACATTATGTATATCTTTTTTTCCTTTATTAGTGCCTTTTACCAAAACACGATAACATCCACCAAAAACAAGTAACATTAATTTACAATAAACATAAGAACAACACAAACAGAATAAATAACAATATAGACACAAACAATAGACAATATAGACACAAATAATAATAATTGTATAAATAAACATAAAACTAAACTGACAAAATTTCTACATAAATTGAAATAGGCACTAACAGAAAAGACCCACCAAAACCTGATGGTGCGTATTTAACAAAACAGAGATATTTATAGTAAAATATAATATAGAACGATAAAATATAATAACTTTCGTAAATAGGAAGATAAAATTTAATAACTAGAAAAATTACAACAAAATAATCAAAATTTTCTTACTTAATCCATGTCCGCTCCCTAGGTTGAGCATATGGTATCCACAAAATCTCTCGAGGCATCTCTGTCTGTGTTCCTTCCAAGTCAGGTCCGCATCCCGTAGTTCAGAGGTGAACTATCGAAAAACCGTCAGCCGTGGACGTCCAGGATCGCGAGAACCAGTTGTCTTTAAAATAGGCAAGTTTGGTTAAGGCTCCCATGAGGCGTTTGTAATATATGGCCCAACCAGCTGTATCACGTTCGATTGATGGTGGTTGTAACCGATACATGTAATATCACTATTACACAAGTTTTTTAATGTCTTTATAAAATAATGACACGGTTAAATATATCCAAAGGTAAAAAACATGCAATTGAAATCTTCAGATCAACAACACGAAGTTTTGGCAAAGCTAGTCGAGCTGGGCGACTAAAAGAATTTCTATAACTATTATTTATTAACAAATTCGACAAATATCAGAAACCGAAGTCTGTATTTAAATATGAAATGGAATGGCGTTCTAACTTCTATGCTTACCTCTAAAAGGAATCGTTGTTTCTTTCAAACTAAAAAAAATAATTATTTAATCAACTAGGATACCATACCTATCAGCGTTATAATTGAATAGGTGTGGTATAATTAAATAGGCGAAGTTGATATATTTCGTCTGTCTTTATATAAATATAGGTTAAGTATTCAAAAGGTTATAAATTAATTTGTATAAAATTTCTTAATATTGTTCCTTATTTACTATTTTTTTTTTCTCATGTGTCTCTATAATAATGTATAAAATTATATGTATGTATATGTATGTATGTGTATGTGTATGTATATATATGTACATGCATGTATGTATATGTGTGTGTGTATGTATGCATATGCATGTGTATCTATGTGTGTATGTTTTCATATGTAAATTTATTAAATATTTTTCTTTGTATCCATATACCTATGTTGGTACATTTCCTTATTTTTACTTATTATTGTATCTTTTATTTTTTCTTATGTTATCTTTAATTTTAACTAAATTTACATACTTATGTTTTACTGCTGCATTTGAATGTAATTCCTAATATATGTAAAAGCCCGTAGGGCGTGTAAATTAATAAATTAATAAATAAAATAATATATCAGTGCTACATATCAATGTTATTACTTTTTCTGGTTACAAATATGTATGTTTATTTACAAATAAATATGTTTACTTCTGAACCACTCGAACAATCGTGAATTATTTTTAAATATACGAAGTTGAAATATAATATTTTATTACTCCAATATTATATCTACTACATAATTATTTACTTTTATTGAATCTGATATCTTTATTGATATGACCTCACACTTACCAGTTGAAAACGGAAGGTATATTTTCATGTAATTAATATCACCTTAATCGAAACAGGTTTTTTATTGACCAATATTTCATTATTAGTTCTAAGCGACCATTTATACTTCGAGATCAATTAACATTTAAACCTGACGTGTATTTTATTTTTTCTGAATATTTTGGACCTGAATTCTTAATTAAGCATGCGAGAGTTTGAACTATTTAGATTTTCGAAGTTATTTGATATTAATATATTATGATAAAGTACCTACTCACTTTTAAATAGGCAAGCTAGGCATTTTTCAAATTAAAAAATCTGGGTTATTTACTTCCCAATAATTTAAAAGACATGGTAATTTATTGATCGCATTACGCTATTACTAAAGCAATTTTTATTTGGTCTCAATATTTAAATAACTTCCTGCGTGGGGTTATTAAAGTAATTTGATAAATTGTAAATAAGAAACAAAAAAATCTTTTAATTACAGGGTGCTTTGTATGTTGCTTGAGCTGGCGCTTATTTTTAATTGGTTTGTTAATAAAAATAGAACGGATATTTTAATCGGTTTCATAAAACAAAATTATTAAAATGAATGTTTAATCAATTAAGGAACTCAATTATTTAAAATTTTCATTATAAAGAACTACAAATATCTTACGAGCATTCATGTTTTCCAATGAAAAGTTCGTCTCTCCTATACTTATATACATTGGAAAAAAAATTTCAGTCCGTTTAATGAACTCAAATAATACATACACATAAAAAAAAATGAGAAAAGGACAAAGAAATCTATGTCATTTACAGGGCTTCTGATCCATAATTTCTTAGTTTATATAACACGAGTAAAATAAATTATATGAAAAAGTATACTTTTTTTTTCATGAGAAATTTTGCGGTTTATAATTGTACATCATCGGATACGTTATGTATGTTATGCAGATGTATATTATACAGATGCTCTGAATTACTTGATAAGTTGAAACGATTGCAGAATGTTTGCATACGTTTTATCTTTGATCTTCGCAAATTCGACCACATAACCGAATATCACACGCAACAACACTGGCCCAGTATCAGGCATAGAAGAAACATTCACATTCTATCACTTCTTTACAATATTTTAAATGATTCCACTTCGCCTCTTTATCTAAGAAAGCTCTTCCAATCTCTATCGCAACACGGACTACGTCTTCGTTTTAGTAATGAAATAACCCTTTTAATACCCTTTCATTGCTCTAATTTTCTTGCCTCATCTTTCTCAGTAGTAGCTGCTCTATTGTGTAATAATCTACCCACTAATGTTAGAAACGCCCATTCTTTATTTACATTTAAGTCAAAATTGAAATGGCGCTATCTAAATATTTGAGTTGTTAATAATATTTTCAGGGCATTGGCTGGTTTAAGTGGCCACTTTACACACTGTGTAACATTCACCATTTTCCTCATGTTTAAACATCCATATTTCTTAAATTCTTCCATCTGTTGATTTAAGTTATGTTAAAGAGCTGAAACCTTTATTGTTGTGGAGAGATTCATCTGACTGAATTATTTCACATACTAGTCAACGTCTGAAATCAATTTTACATTTTTTAAACTTCTTCTGGGACCAGTTGGTTTTATTACAATATTTGAATTTGTCCAAATGTTTGTGGACAAAAGACTTGATTTCACCTCCTCGGGAGTCATTAAGATTGACAAATGACAACAGAAATGCAGAATACCTTATAAAAGGGAATATCCATCTAGGAAATTGCATAGCTTATGACCTGTCATTGGCTGGTTTAAGTGGCCACTTTACACACTGTGGAACTTAAAAAAAATATATATATTGTCGACAAACTCAAACAGAGTAAATTTCATGTTTTTAAAAAAAATATACAAATGAAAGCTGTTCAACGCATTGCTTAGGGATAATTATATGATAGAGATTGATTGTTTGTTTTTTTATATTGTTATTATGGATAAAAGAAGCATATAATGTATTTTTTTCAAATGTATAGCTCACATTTTTTTGTTTCATTTTTATAAACAATTATGTTTAAATGTCAACACTTTGTAAAAATATTGATATCTATCGTGTTATTTCAATAGCTTTAAATAAAAAAAATGTTGTTTTTTTTTTGTATTCTCACACGCTAGTCATGCCTTAGTGGGCTTTTTGTTTGTTTATGTCTTGGTGTATTATGTATTTGTAGTATTTAATGTAAAATAAATTTTTAAAGAAATTTAAAAAACTGATTTGAAAATTGAAAGACGGGAAAATTTTGTAATCAACGTTTTTTGGGTCAAATTGGTCGCTGTTCCTGTTTAAATGATCTTTGCCATAATTCAAACCCGAATATATTTTGAAATAGGTTTCTTTAAAACGGCATAATAGTCGTTGCGACATGTCAAGGATAAATTAGCTACGTCTATTGGATGCTGGGTACATATTATGTTTTACATCACAATCACAGCAAGAAATCACGAAACACGTGCATTTTCTTGCTAAACGCGACAACACGTAATCGACTGGAAACCCATACAAATCTTTCAACTGGAAAACTTCCTTGCATATTTCCGAGATAAAAAAAGATGCCTGTCAGACGAAACTTAAATACCTCGATACCAAACACGGCAAAATGGTTTTTACAACTAATTATAATAAAGTTTATAATCCCACGCTTTAAAACGGTCTCATACGACGTTTTAAACGTATTTTTCTTCCAGTGCAGGTGTTCACGCGACATAGTGTCGCCAAAGTTAAAGACTCATCCGGATTTGTATCTATAAAGTGAGTGGCACCTCACAAAAAATCTTGTTTTACGTAACTTTGTCATGAACGTATTTAATACAATTAATCTTATTTGCTTCTTAAGTGTACCTAAATTACTTAGCACTTACCTGGTGAATTGTGCGCGTAGAAAACTGTATTTTTTTTTCTCGGCGCCACTATTAAATCATAAATGTTTTATTAAATACATAGGTTAATGTTATTTTCAAAGATTCGAAACGTGAAAATTCTTTAAATTGAAAATACATAAATCATTCAATGTCCCGTGTTGTTCGTTGAACAGTAAGACAAATCAATAAAAAGCGTATCTTTCAACAATTTTAAATTATGAAAATTATGAATTAACTTTTGAAAACCCGTTGACAATCAAAAACTTCAGCTCTACGGGAAATTGCATACAAAAAATATTTCTTTTCGCGCGGTAAAAATTAGAGGATTCAATTTTAGACAAAGTTTCTTGAAAATGTATGAAGAAAATATTTGAATATAGTATATCAATAAAAATAAACTAATTTGAACGTCGTTACAAGTTCATATGAATCAACCATTGAGGGGAGACCCTTAAGCCCACCATCCACCCGCAGCTGTTATAGAGTCCTGAGGGACTCTCTGTCAGCTGCGCATAGAGGAAAGTTATTATAAATATTCCTAAGGAATACAAACTCTATGCAGATTATGAAGGGGGGAGGAGGACGTATGGACAGAGGCCAACACGTCGTCCCCACCCCTCAGGATCCCTTCATATGAATCAACCAATGATAAGAGAGTTATGGAAGAGTCCACGGACCAATCGGCAGAACTGACCGAAAAGAAGCAGAAGAGAACTTGAAACGTCCCACGCCGAGTAACTTCAGATATACAAAACTTTCAAAATCAGCGCTGATATTACCATATACATATTTTTTTAAACTTGGGCTTATTTTAAAAGTCTGAATATTTTGAAATATTCTGAAAAGTTTTGAATATTTAGATAAAGAACCCTTATTTTTTATTTTGTATTTGAAGCACTAAATTTGTTATATTATAATTGTAATAACACTATTTGAATAATGAAGTAATAACTCTATATATTATCTTAAGTGTAGGTATATTTTAAAATAAGTTGAAAAAGATACAATATGCAATATTTCAATGTGCATATTGAAATAATATTTAGTTTTATATAAATTATCCTTACACTGTATAATACTCACCAGTCTGAAGATGCCCATTAGAGGATGAAAGCGCTAATTGGTCAAATAAATAAGTGGAAGTGTACCAAGTATTTTTTGATTAATTACTTATATGTAAATATAAGTTATTACATCATTACAATGGAATTCCATCAAGAATTGTCAATAAATAATTGAAATAAAAAAACTATTTCAATTTTTATTTTGTTTCTTAACAAATTCAACGATAAATATTACATTCTTTTTTTTTAAACTTATTTTCTACACGATAAAAAAAAATCCCTCTTATTTTTAAAAATTAACATTTTGGTAATCTTAATACTTTATTTCGGAAAATAACATTCCTAACTATATATCTATGCATAGTTATATGAGACAATTTAGTAATGCAGTCTTGTGCTGTGATGTAAAATTAAATGTTTAATTAGATTAGTAATATAATAAAATTACTTTTCTCAGTGGGAACATAATTAAAATGACATTTATTGGGTCGTATTTCATACATTTTGCAAAATATTTGTTCAAATATAATTAGTTGCTTTTTTTCAATCAAATATTCATTCTTTAATAAGTTTAATGTTTAAGACGAGATTCAAGATAAATTCATATGAATACGTGAATGCTGAATTATTATCAATAAATATGCAAATCTTTATATGCAGCAGAAGATTTTATTATAAGTACAATAATAAACACTAAGCAGTTGTAAGAATACAAATAATAATATAAAAATGATCGCATGAAAATCAATTGTTTTATTTTCGATTTGTTAAATTTACAGACCTAATTTGTTTTTCAATTCTTCTTATTATCATTACTGAAGAGTATTTTCAATTCGATAGCTGCTTGACGATTGACTCTTCCATGCTTGAAGTCCCGGGCTCGATTCCTGATATGGAGGCTTTGAATATTTGTTTTAAAGATGTTTCTATACAAACTGCTGTATTTTTCTGTCCCGGGACTAAAACCTGAAGCATAAGACTGACCCCTTTACTTTTTCTAAAATATTTAAAAACAAAGAAGATAAAAACCTCATCAGTAATATTCTAATAAATGGAATATTGAGAGCACTCAGACATCGGTATATAATCAAGCTGCCTTAATTTTCTAACAATGCAACATACCATAAACCATTTTGCCCGCAATTGTCGGAAATTTAACATATGCATAATGCCAAAATAGTGAAATCGACATATGTATTTCATGATTCTTTCCCAGTTTTTGCGAATAATCTCTTACATCAATAACTTAATATAATTTTTTCAACCTTTTCTACCATAATAATTGACCAAAATGGGATTCCTTTCACAAAAACAGTTCAACATCTCGGCATTAATATGGACCAACACTAAACTTGGTTGAGAAGAAGTTTTATCGTACTCTCCATTCATCGAAAAGGCTTCAGAATTTTCTTCCAACTACAGCAAAAAAATCTGTTTCAATCTATTCTATTGTCTTCTCTGTGCTATGCATATATTTGCTAAATTGACGTCAACATCGGAATTATTATTATTATTATTTAAATCTTAAAGTAGGGCACACATATCATACACATTGTTATGTGTGTTCTAATAATAACATTGCAAATATATTTAATTTATAAATTGTTTATCACATATGTCTTGACCATTATTTTACATTTTGATATGTTTTTTTCTTCATAAATATTTTTTTCCATTTCGTAATACTTTTTAATTGCTTTAAATAAAATTGAATTTTGTGACTTTGCCTTTTTCCTAAATGGAAGTCTAATTTTGTTTTTTTCTCTAGTATTGTGATCGTGTTCATGCTGGTTCCGATCAATTTTTTTCCAAAATTCTGTTTTTTTATTAGAGTTTATAATTTTATGAACAAATATCATTGTATTGTAAAATATTCTTTGTTTATATGTTAATAATTTCATTTCATTTACCATCGACTTTACCCTCGTATATCTGTTTTTTTTCAAAATGATTCTAAAGGCTTTATTTTGTAATACAGTTAGTTTATCTATGTTTTCTTTGTTTGATAAAAATAAAATGCTACTACAGTAGTTAACGTGTGGTTCAATAATTGCTTTGTAAATAGTTTTGCAGGAGTCTTTATCAATAAATCTTCTGATCCTTCCCAAAATTGATATTTTTTTTTGCAATCTTATTTATTACATATCTTAGCGTTTTGGTGAAATGTAAGTTTTGAATCCAACATTACACCTAAATATTTAATTTCAGTGACTTCATTAAGTTTTTCATTTTCTATTACAATTGATGGTGTAATTTCTATTCTTTTGTTTCCTATATTCATATATTTAGTTTTGTTAACATTTAATTTTAATTTATTAATTTTTAGCCACAGTGATACACTATTAAGATCATGATTTAGTCTGTCCATAATTGTTTTATAATTTTCTCCCGATATATATATTAAGGCATCGTCTGCAAAGAGTCTTATTTTTGAATATTTTAATTCATACATCGTCTGGAGCGTTTGGAGAATCAAAGCATCCGCTTCGTTTTTAATTAAAAAAATTATGACAACGTATCACCCTTTCACTCCAAACTCAATAGTGTTTGCATTTTTGTCAACGCATTAAATATTTTTCAAGTCTTTATAATATTATTCACAACCTCTGCGCTCCCAAATATATCTTGCTGAGAATTCCGTTTACCTTTTTGATCGTGGTCTTTCGATTTACTCTTTTCAGAAGAGAACGATTTTCATTTCGCGACATAGCACATAAGTTTTCAACTATTCAAGGTGCTAAACTTTGGGATAAGCTACCTTTTCATATGAAAAATGCGCTTTTTTTAGCCACCTTCAAGAAACGTCTGAAACATTACTATACATCCTTAGAACCGTAACCTCCCTTCAATTTAATATTTTTTTAAGAACTTGTTTTTATTATTTTTATTTTCTTGGTTCCTCATTCTCTTCTAAATTCATTGCCTGATCCCACATTCCTCATCTTTTAATATAAATAAATAGTGTATTTTTATTTAAGTTAAAATGTGCAAACTTTATCCTTCCATTGAAAAAAACTCCAATGTCCAGAATGTGTAGATTAGTGAATTCAACATACAACTTGAAATTTTTTGGTATAGATATTCTGGCTTTTCGAAGATCTCTTTGCCATTAACACAATGTGGGATGAAGATGGATTGACATAGGTTAGCTCGAAGTCTTATATGTTGATCGTATTTTTAAATACAGTGTGTACCATTATTTAATTGCCCTCGTCTGTCTTTGCTACATAATATTACATTCTTTTTGTTCAGTTTGTTGTACATATATTATGTTTATTCATATAATTTTGTATAACAGATTGTAAGACGCCACCCCCCTTTATGTACACAATATTTAATTTTTATTTTACGTAATGGGAAACTTTAATATAAATATACATTATAAATTATATAAAAAAATAGTTTCGTTGTAATATCATGTAATTGGCTTAGGCCGTATATATATAAAAAAAAAAACCAACCCAATTATCAAAGAATATACATTTGTACTTACGAGTTGTGACATACAGTGTTATAAAAAAAATATACCGCTCACATGTAAAGTTGAAAAAAATTACATGCGTCATTGTTCTTCGATCATGACGAAATGTGATTCTGTCTATTTTGTATGATTGTACATGTAATTTAATATAATATATTATATTATACACATTTTCTTGTGAAATTTCATCAAAAAATATCTACAAATTGTATGTTTTGTTAAGTATGCGTGTCTTCGTTGAGTTACCATGTAAAATAAAAATAAACAATACCTTCAAACTTAAATTAGTGTGGTGCAATTGCTATATAGGCAATAGGCATGTTTTCCAGCTTAATTTGAGAAAATTATCAATACGAAATTTAACTAATTTAATAAATTTAATAAATTCTAATGTATGAAGCCTATGTAAAAACTAATATATGTTATACGCAACTACTATGGGGAGCAGGATATCAAAATGATATAAACAGACTACAAAGACAAAAAAATAAAATATTAAAGTTAGTATATGACCTTCCCTATCAAAATGCAACTAGAGAACTTTTTAAACAATCTAAGCAATTAAATATAACTGAACTCTTTCAACTAGAATCATTAAAATTTATCCATAAATTAGCCACTAATGTAATTGTAGACGAAGAACTAAAACATGCAAAAAATTGTAGTCACCATGGACATAATACGAGAATATCAGACAAATACCATATACAACTTTCTAAAACAAGACAAAGACAATCAAGACCAATGAACCAGGGACTGAAATTATACAATAAACTACCAGACAAAACTAAACAAAAGACTTACACAAACTTTTCAAAAGATGTAAAAAATATAATTTTAAACAACAGAGTATGAATGAAAAATGTGTATATTATTTTTTGTAAAATGAATGTAATAATCCGTAAGGGTTTATAAATATTTTTTTCAAATAAAAAAAAACAACTAAGGGGTCAGCTTTTTTCTTTTGCAGATGGTACATATTCTAGAAATATGTACATTGTAGATCGCGAGGTAAATTACAATACCTGGTTAATGCTTCTTGAGAAATCTTCGAGAAACGAGGCTCGTATCACTCGGACACAATGAGTGAGATTAATACAGTGTGCATTAAATAGGTACTAAGTGCTATAATATACGTGCAGTATATCTGAAACCTCGAAGGCATTATGTTCAAACCAGAACAAAATGGCGATTTCCAAAGCGATACCAACTGAAGTGTCAGATTAACTTAATGAATATGGTAATTAATGCGATAAAATGATTATGCAGCAAATGGGTGGTCGCCTGTTATCGCATTTAATGTATTATTATAAGTTCATTCGCCAAAGGCTGAAAAAAATAAGACGATGCTCTTGTTGCGTGACATGAAAATATTAAATATGTCTGGATGTTAAATTAAGAGAACATTTAACAGAAGGGAATATAGAAGTCTAGGCATCCACACAGCTTATGACCTGTCATTGGCTGGTTCAAGTGGCCATTTTACATACTGTGAAAAATTCACCATTCTGCCTATATTTGAAAATCGATATTTATTTATTTATATATATCCACGGTTCAAAGAACCTTTGGCAATAAAAAGTTTTACAGAAATAATCACAGCAGTGAACAATTGATTATTTAATATATAATATGAAATATAGTTGAATAATTCAAACTAAACAACAAAGTGATAGTAAAATATATTTTTTAAAAAAACAGCAAAAATTAATAAAAGAAACATAACTATTTTTGACAATTCATTTCCATAAATTAAAAAAAATACTTGTTTATTTTTACTACCTTATACTTGTTTTTTAATTTTTTACTATTATATCAAATTGCTTTGTAGTATTGGCAAATACGCATTTCATATAATACATATTTTTTAAATTTATTTCAACAGAGAGGGAAAAATTTTTGAGAAGGGAATATGGAAATCTAGGCATTTACAGGGCTTATGACCTGTCATTGGCTGGTTTAAGTGGCCACTTTACACACTGTGTAACATTCACCATTCTGCCTATGTTTGAACATCCACATTTCCTCAACTCTTCCATCTGTTGACTTTTGTGAAGTAAAAGAGCTGAAACCTTTATCACATTTATAATTTTTCCCTCTCTGTTGAAATAAATTTAAATATGAACAACTCCCTAGGGAGGAAATCCAGCCAGTCTGCAAGCATTTGGACTTAATCAAACATTGTTGAATACATATTTTTATTTCTTCCGTTTTCGCGATAATATATGCTTGCTTATTTATTAATTTAACTTAAATTTGTCTTTCTTGCTTACCGTAACACTTTATTTACTATTTCTGCTTTACAGAATTTATTTCATAAGCTTTACATTTTTTGTTTATATGCTTACTGTTTTTTCTTGCATCCGTTTGCTTTTATTGTTTTTTTTTACTTTGTAAAACTTTTTATTTTATCCTTTCTAACTAATTTCAAATATTTTTTCTGTATATTCTGTGTTTATTATTTAGTATGTTAGCGTGTATTTTATTTTTATTTTTTGTAAAAGCCTTTTGGACGTTAATGAACATATCTAAGGTGACAATTAAAAGATAACAATTAACGTGAGAAAAACTTATGTTCTAAATATAAATATAACAAAGAAAAATCGAGAATAATTTAACATAAACATAAAGTGGCTAGTATTTAGCTAGGTAATAATGAAAAATCCAAATAATGCTTCAATAATACTTTATAAGTAACACGTTTTTTGGAGCAATTTGAAAATTTTAATAATCTTAATAACACCATCAGTTGGTTGGAAGAAAATGGAAATTGACAATAAATCTACAAATATATAATTCATATATTAAGAAATAAACAAAAATACGTATCCAAGAAAACAAAGTTAAATTTGTTTTTTAAATAAATTCATTCCTTTTCTAAAAAATAACGAGTGAGATTACATTTTAATGCATTAACAGAGTTTGTATTGAAAATATCAAATATTTGTTTGAACTTATTTCCATACCTATGTATCCTGGATAGAGGTGAATGCATTTCAAAGTTGGTACGAGAATTGTTACAATTAAATAATTCTTTACTTCTAGTGCACCTACCAGGTATTCCTTCGACTCTTTCATCTGTTAGGTTTTTTTTATTAATGAGCTGAAACCTTTATTGTTGCGGGTGAGATTCATCTAATAAAATTATTTCATCTACATAGTAGGCGACGCCTGAAAATATTATTCAATTTTTATATTTCTTCTTTGACCAGATGGGTTCATTAACAATGTTTTGAGTTTGTCCAAATTTTTATAGACGTATACAAGTCTTGTGACCTGTTATTGGCTGGTTAAGATTTTTCAGGCTATGTACCATTCACCTTCTGCCTATGTTTAATAATCCACATTTATACAGTTCTTTATTTATTTTTTTCCTCTCGTACTAAAAAAAAACAGAGGCTCTAACCGTGCGTATAATATAATATTTAAATTAGTACAATGCGTACTATCAGTGATGCGGAAAATGAAATTATATTCGTTTTTTATATATTAGGAGCTAAACCCGTCAATGCTTTGCTATTGCTAGATTTGAGTTAATACTCGTATACATATGAAATTAACACAATCGAATGTTTGATATCAAAAATAATTATTGTATTTAGTTAAAATTAGTTATGTACATATACTTTATTATTTTTGTGTTTCGGGTTACATTTTTTTTTTTTGCACCACCACAGGCCTAGAGGCCCAATTGCAGTGGTGAATTACGACACAGAATGCCCAGACTTGAGAAAACTCACATTCAATTTTTATGTTCTCACCGGGAATCGAACCCCGAACCTTCCATGCGTGAGTCAAGCTTCTTAATCACTACACCACGGAGGCCGGCAATTATGAGTATATGCGGGACAGTAAATTTAAAAAAAACAGGTATTTGAATATTATTTTTATGTCGCTGTCTTACAGATGCCTTCCCAATACTGTGAGTAAAACACAACTGCATGTCGTACCTTAAAAGGTGCTTAACTAAAAGAGAGAAAATTGACGTTTCGTTGTCCCGTTTTCTGCACCTCAAAACTGAACCGATTTCGTTATTTTTTTTAGACAAAGTGTAAAAATAAAATTGCTTTTTTGTTTTTTTTTTGCGGTTTTCTAAAACAGTTGTCATATTTGTGTACCGTGAACTAGACGACAGCAGATAAAACTGGGCGCTTTTTTGGTTTTTTGGATGATTTTAGTTTCAATAATAAACAATTTATAAAAAAAATAGAAAACAATAGGGATACGCCAATGGTAAATATGTAAAGTGTTTTTAAAAAAAAGCCATAGAGCCATAATCCAGGTAGAAAATACGCTTGTATGAAGAAAAGTCAGCCTGCGTTTCCTCTTAAGATAAAACATAATTACCAAAGTATGTTTAAAATTTTTGCTTTACAATGATTATTCGTTACTATAGAAACAAGTTTGGTTTTCTTAAATAAAACCATTAACCTATTAATACACATTGAGTTCTCTAAAATTATGACACTTAACTCATCCCCAAATGATCATTCATGCCCGACGCGTATTTTGTCGCTCTTTAATTACCAGCTGGGTTTTCACGTGATCTTGACATTTAATTCGAAACCAAAATGCCTGATTGTGTCTTGAAATCATGTAAAATTGGTTTGGATACAAGTAAAAAAGGCGATATTACTTTTTTTTGTAATCAGATACCTAGGTACCTACATGTTTATGATTGAATTCCATAACTTATAAAATAAATATTTAAATTTTTAATCCTTTTTGTAAATGTCAAACTCTGCTCTTTTACCGACAGGGGTGCATTCTACCATCAGGCATTACTAAAAAGACATTAATACGTAGAAATTATAAGGAATTTAAGGAAATAATCTGATTGGGATCCATAAAAAACTAATTTTTGTAAACATTCAAAAGATTTTTTTTTATACACAAAAAATAACATCTTTCCTTTTTGTATATTATGCATTCTTGGCAAATGCAGCCCTCGTACCGATGAGAAAAACATTACGCTTCTAACTCTTTTTCTACTTAATGAATTAAAGATTTTAATCTATTAATATGCTTACGACAAAGATCTACATTTCGCTGAAAACCGTCCGTAAATCCGCCCAGTTGTTACTCAGTCCATCGAAGAAACACATACGTGCATTGCCCTTTATATATATATGTATTTATAAATATATATATAGATAGATAGATTAACCTTTGATATACTATGTGAAAAAACTTCCTCGGAAAGGAAATGATCGCCTGATAGTCACTGTCTCATTTGATCTAATGAAAATTACATGCGTGTCTTGTTTAGTGATCTAATTAGATTTAATTTCTTTCTCTAAAATGAATGTTAATATATTTGTATAAAGGTACTTGGTATTTAGTCATTTTTGGAGATCCTGATTGTCAAAGCATTTCATTAAAAATTACCTTATATACCTTAAAATATGATGTAATTTTTTTATTATGTTCTGAGGTTTGCTTGACGATTTGTGAAACTCGAGGTAATATTCTTAGTAGTTACCAAGAAATCAATTAATTAGAGCAATTTGCGCCGGTTACATTGCAGGAACGGGTGGGTTAATGTAGTGACTATCCGGATAAAGAGACAGGCACGTCTTGAAAACGATGGACATTAAGAAATCGATAAGTGATCGGGTTATAATATGTTTGGTTGAGCCGACAATTTGTTTCGATGTATTTTAGCCAGAAAAGTCAAATGGAAGTAGATACTGGCTAATTTTGGTTTTGTGAGGTTTTTACACCTGACGTCCTGTCCACAAAAAATGACCTATTTTGGGTTTGGCTACACTGCCCACTCGCGCTGCTTCACTTTTTCGACGGCTTATGTACAGACGTTTTTTGAATTGATAAAAGTGTTATTGCCGTTTAAGTTTTTATAGCTTTGCCTTAACTCGCACAACGCCACAAACATATCATCGTCCATCGCCTTTCATCATCATCCTTCCATCCTTCACTTCCAGATGACATTGTGCCTGCAGTGTTCCTGAAGACCAATTTCCCTGATAGTGTGAGCTGATTGCTGACAAGGAAGAGGACTCAGCACCAGGTTAGTCAGTGTTATTATATGTTGATTTCCTCTGGTCCGAGTACATCTCTAGTAAATTGTTGGCTGCGTCTTTTTTATGTGGTTTCTTTTATGTTTTTTAGATTTTTTATATGTTGATGTGATTTCTTTATAAGTGGATTCCAGGATGATTTTAAACGCATCCCATCATCTCTATTCATATTTTCGGGTTGTCTTTGTGTGCATCTGAACGGCCGTGAAAATCTAAGGAGTTTTACCTTCGTTACACGTTTATATATAAGTTGAATAATTTATGCAGTGCCATTTTTGTGCAAACTCACCGTTTGTTGTTCAACTAAAAACAAAACTATGAATTGAATAGAATTTGAATCGGCTTGTGGTCCTGTGGCTAGAATCATGAACTCACGGATCAAAGGTACCAAGTTCGCTCCCCAGTCTACCACAACTTGATTCCCATTTTTTAATAATGAGTTATTTACAGCTCTTTGAAAATGGAAACCAAAATTGGAATATTTAGGTAGATCGTAAGAACCAAAAAAAAACATCACACCATAGAGCTATAAGGCTTGTCTAGTTAATTATTACTGTCAGATTTTAACAGTTTTTCCGTCCTCCTGAAAAACACAGAATACGTAGGTATCATTTTGTAACGAAAGCGACTCCACGATATAATGTTACGCTCTGGATTTGATTTACGAGTCAGAATGTTATTATTTCGTTCTTAATATGTTCAAACATGGTCGTGATAACTACGAATGTAGAATAAATCCCGTCATTACTCAAACATTCAATTATCGAATGTCGTATCTAGGTAATCTAATATCTACAACCTTGTTTACAGGTAAAATAACAACAAAAACACGGCGAGCAACGAATTGACAAGCCATAAAACCTTGGAACTGTAACTAACGACTGTGTTTTTTGCAATTCTTTTGTTTTACCAGAGACGCTGAAAAAATTGCCGCCGTTGTGTTTTCAAACGTGTGTAGCAATGGCGCCTGTTTGTACCATTATCTGTGATTTATGTTGCTCAGTCGTCTTCATGGTCTTGGAATCCATTGTTTATGAGTTTAGTGCTGATAATACCTGCTCTTATTCTCAATACTAGAAAACAGAATAAACCATTTTTTTAAGATACGCTTATCAACTAGATGGAATTCTCTTTGAGTATAAAATTATACTAGCAGTAAAAAAATGGCCATCGCCGACTGTTACATGCTAGAAAATTCGGTCATAGTCGTCGCCAGATAAGAGTGCCTATGCTCACTTAGTGACCACAGTGTGAAATATGTGTTAGCGTAAGCATTTTTATAAGGCAACAACTTTAGTTACATTTTAGTAAATAATTACGTTTTTTAATGAGACATATTCGTTTACATTTTATACAAACAATTAGTACTGGTGTTTTTTAGAGTTATTTGATTTTAATAAATAAATATATCGGTTTAGTAATAACGCATCAATATGGCTCAGGGTCACATTGATTTATGATTAATTATAATATATAGTATACTGCCTTAGAACGGGGAAACTATCCCTAGTTAGGCAGTTTAGATGACTCACCAGCTAAAACAAAAAATGTGTGTGTATACCACTGAATTAACAACAACGTATTGTATAAAGAATTAAATTTAAATTGTTGTAATAAATATGTAAATATTTATTTACGTAAAACTTCAATTATAAAGAATAAGTTCTTTGGCGGACTAATTGCTAAAAGCAATATCTTCTAGCCAATCAAAAAAACAGACTGGTTAAAAGAAAAGTTGGTCTAAAATTTATACTAAAAAAACATAAATATATTAGATAAAAAGATACATAAATAAAAAAAACAAATTAGTTAAATATGGCAGCGGTTAATTAATTGGGAGATAAGGCTTGCATATATTAACATAAAAAAAATATAAAATATTACATTATGTTATACATGTTAAATGATGAGGAATCTGGAATCAGATAATGAGTTTGGAAAGAGAAAGAAAAAGGAAACTATATGTAAGAATGGAATAAAAATAAAAATGAAATTTTTTTAAATAAATTTATGATTTGTATTTGACAAGTAACTAGACATTCATATTTTTGATTGATACAATAATTTTTAAATGTTTCAGCCTTCCTCCAAATAAAAATTAGAATTAATTGTCAACATAACAAAAAAATATTTATTGTTTATCAGTTAATTGGTAGGATTATATATTAAAATTTGGTAAGGTATCTCAAATATTGATAAAACGTCATAACAAGCCGAAACGTGTCACATTACACACTCTTGCATATGTTTTTTTTTAAGTAGAATTTTATCCAATAATAGAATTTTATTTTGGATACCTCACCAAATTACACAAATCAATCAGCCTTCTGAGTTCTACATATATTTTAATTAATTTAACTTCCCTGAGAATTAACACGAGCGAAAACCATTTAAGGTCAACATTCTTTATCTGCAGTCTCTTACGGAGACAAATTAGTAACAAATAATGTCGGCGCCAGTCATCCGACCAATCCAGTCCCAGGTAGACTGTCAGCGATTAGTTTATTAATGAAAAATAACGTGGAAGGTATATCTTGATTCGATGCCGAGGGCCTTTTAGTGTACCGACAAGGGAATAATTACCTCTATAACAGGTAACTTTTTAATATATGTATATATATATATATACATATTTGGATAATTTCTTTTAAGTTTAAGTTTTTGTGAAAATCACCTCAAGGGCGCTGTACAATAAATAAATATCCCACCACGTCTTGCAGCTACACAGCGCATGGAGCAGCGGTTGGGATTCTTGTTCCTCGTCGCCAATTATGATATACAGGAGCTAGATTACAGCACGTCTTGCAATTACAGAGCGCATAGACAATAAGAAATCTAGCCCCCATTTCCATTTTTTATTTTTTTATTTGACAATAAAGTAAGAGATTTAGTGATATTTAAAAAAAATATATAACAAACAAATTTATAAAAATAGAAGTTAGATAACAACAAGTCTTGCAGCTACTGAGCGCATGGATGGTTGGAATTCTAGACCTCATTAACTAAATTTGTATATTTGATAGTTGATAACATTTACCTATTGAAGCTAGATTACTAATCGCCTGGCAGCTACAAAGTGCATGGACGAGTGAAATTCTGGCAACTTAAAATTATCAATAAATTTACAAAAACAAACATTGAGCATAATAGTAAATTTGTAAGGTGTTCGTGCTAAAAAGTAAACAATAAAAAACTAAACAGATAAAGCACTTCAACACTAAGGATGACATAACGTATTGCAATAAATGTTAGCACATGTATTGCAATACGTACTGTAATATTTTTTATTTAATGCAAATCTGAGATGCGTATGAATTATCGGTTAAGTCATGCGAATGTACGGATTACAAAACAATGGTGAAACAAATAAAATTGATATAGCTAGAACAAATAGTAACAAAAAATGAACACGATAAAGAATGACTAAATGATGAATGATTAGTGATTTGATTAGCCTAAAACCCATATCTTGTCGTATCGTAACTAGATTTGCTAATTTCGCGTTTGAAGGAATAAAAATCGAAGGATATATAAGTATTATTGGTACTCTAAGAGCCTTACTCATAAACTTGGTTTGAAGTTACGCCTAGGTATAGTGGTAGAATACGGATGAAAATACCATCCTTATTACGGTGGTAGAATAAGAATGGCATTCCTATTCTTCTTAAACCACTATGCCTAGGTGTCACTTTATACCAGGTTTATAAGTAAAGCCCTTACAATAAAAGTAATACTTGAAGTTTGTATAACGATCTCATTTAAATATAATTTAACACATACGTCTTGGCTTTATGTTTGAATTTGAATATGATATGCATGAACCTTTAGTCTAATTTATTGCTGTAAAATTGTATTCAAATTTATAGCGAAACCGTTAATTATTTTACATTTGCTCACTTTATCATCATCATTATTCCCTTTCCGCACCTAATGGTGCATAGGACAATGTATTGGTACGCCAACATTTTTAATAGAATGCCTGTCACGTACAATAATTGTAAAAAACATAATCATTATTTAAAACAACCGGGAAAATCTATGAACGTTTTTAAAAGGAATTTGAGAAAGAAGTTAAGAACAATTAAGAAGGATTCTCTAATGACTAGGAAAAGGGTAGTACTTTGAAGTGCAGATTTTTTTCCGGTGGAAACTCTGATAATTTTTTTATGGCAAAAACATTTTTACTAAGAAGTGTTTCACCGCGAGGTGAGGCGGATAAACATATTATAACTACGGGTACAGTATAATTACAAGTAACAATACTCATTGCCGTTTCTTAATGGATTAAAAAAATACATAAATGGATCCAAAACTCTGACGTGTGTTCTGGGCTCAGTGGTACTCTCAGATATAAATCATAAGAAAAAAAAACCTTGAATATTAGTGGTTTACTAGTTAGCGCGTTTGGTTAAAATGCCCGAGGCCTCAGGTTCGGCCAAGATCGGTATGAAATATTTATTTAATAGAAACCGGTAATCAAAAGTGTTGTGTAGAGGAGACGATTCAATTATGAATTAGAGGCACTGTATGGCGAACTTAGCATTGTAAAATTCATAAAAACAAGTAGATAACAATAGTACACAGAACTAATAATGATGGTACCCTCAATAAAATTCTTAATACCACTCCGAAAGGCAGACGAAGCAAAGGCAGATTAAAATAACGATAGCTGGATCGTGTGGAAAGTTACATGAAAACAATTGGCCTGACAAACTGGCGAAGAATCCCAAGGTGCATGGTGGAATGGTGACAGATTCTGGAGGAAGTCAGAGCCTACAACAGTCTCTAGCGCCACTGATGATGATAATGATTATTTAGACATCTGGAGCGTAAGACTTATCGTTTTACCTACGCGCATTCAAATGATCGCTAATATGCTGTGATTGGAGTACTATTACAGCTTGCCTACCACATACCGCACTCCGCATCTGACGAAAGTCTCCTTAGGGGTGTAAAATTGCTCTTTGCCGAACATGAAAAGCTGCCCAATGTAATCTGGTAGCCCTGCCACCTTTGTGCTAAAAGAAGGTTATGCAAAAGTACATAATATGAACGTAGTTATGCAGAAAGCAGCCAGCCATAGAAAAGTGAAACTGAGATAATAGCACCTTTGTGAAAAGAGTGAATTAACAAATCTCAACAACAGTTGGAATGGTTTTGACTTTAACAAATGATAAACAAGGAATTTATTAGTTTTTTTTTACATTACAAACAAGAATTTAATTATGTATTTGACAAATTTTAATGATTTTTAAACTCGTTAAGATTTTCTTGTCCCGTGGGTGTTTTCTGCAAATTAAGAAATACCGTTTTTGTGATGGACACCATTTTCAGAAGGTGATTAAAAAAAAATTCTGTATAAAAGCGGTCTGGCTGTTTTTAACAGGACATATAATTGGCCTTACTGCACCCGATAACATCAATATCTCATTTTTTCAAAATTTTGGACTGGCTGCTTTCTGCATAACAACGTTCATATGGACTTTGTTGGAACGAGGAATAGAAAGAAGTTAATTCTTCACTGACTGAAATTAAATTGATTGGACATGATCAAGTAGCCGAAATGCTTACAAAACTATTTAAAATCCTTGGAAATGGAGTACCGATACAGTACCCAGTGTACCATTAGTAACAGATAAGGGCATGGTGATGACACCATACATATTCCTTCACACTCATATTTACCCTCACCAACCCTCTCAGCCTCATGTACCCACATACTCTTATTCTATGTGTGTTTATGTTTACTGTATGCTTGTGAATGACTGTTATTGGTTTTATTTCATGTTTTTTCATTAGTGTTATTTTTATTTGCTTCAATTTTATCTTAAATTTGTTTACCAAGTCATTATTTCTTGTTTTTTTTTACATGAAGTGCTATAAATGCCAAAGCATTTATTAAAAATTTACACATATGGCAGCCAGTATTTTAAATCTTAACGATCAGGTGCACATTTTGACTTTGATACTCCTACGATTATTAAACATTTTTTTCATTCGGACACAACATTGTGAATCATGGTCACTCCAAGTTTTTATGCCATGATGTAGTATTTTAATGTTTTTATTGCTAATGATTTGTGCCTCACCTGTACTTCGAAAAAAATATCTGCAACCAAAGTGATTAGTCTTAAATTTTATAAGTGTTTTGACTAATCATTACCTTAAAGCCATGAAAGTAAAAAGGGTAATTTCGTAACAATAAATAAACTAAAGTGAACAATTGTTTTTTTTGTACATTTTTACTACTGAATTCAAAATTGTTTGTTTGAAATATAATGTTATTTAATGCAATTACGTTTATATTCTGTTTTTTGTAGAGTATAATAAACATTTGATAAAGATCTTTAAAAATGGTATTTATTCGGTGAATCAGGATGTGGCCACATGAAAGTGTTGATTGACTCTTAAATCATACATCTGAAGTTTTAATGCTACTCTACCACAGCTTTATTTCAATTTTCCCAGCACAAGTAAGGTTTTTGTAAAATTCAAGGAAGTGGTCTGAAAATTTTAATGCATATTAAATAATAAGACCTCAAATATTTATTTCAAAAATATTAAAACCCTTATGAGTTTTTCACACTTACAAGTACCTACTTACATTTTAAATAGATTTCTGATTAAATCCCGTGGTGCATAGGGCACTGCAATTGTACACTGAACATAGCGTATCTCAACCATCTGTAACACGAAGATAAGATGAAATGCCTACAACTTCCGGTTCTAGTACTAAGGACAGAGCAACATTGGAATATTAGACCACCATCAAAACGAATATTTTACGTTGAAAATGACAGGAATCAAATCCAGAATTCATAAAATTTTCAACACGCGCCATTACCACTACTTTTCGAGGTGGATTATTACCACGCGAATTAATTTCAGCAATTTTACCTGAGATTAGCCACTTAGACAAAACTATTCGTCCAGAATTCGGGTTTTACATATTTCGCAAACAAAATTAGTGTATTCTAAATCCGCCTGAACGGGTAAAGAAATTATTTTAAAATAAAAATCAGTTCGTATGGTCAGCTCAATACCTTTTAGGTATTTTACGCTGATAACAGTGGGAATTAGAATTTTATTTAAAACTTCAAGTAAAAAAAATAAGTACGTCGGCAGACTTATTGCTAAAAGCAATATCTTCCAGCCAACCAAAAAACAGACTGGACAAAAGAAGAGTTGGTCGAAATTTGGAAGTAAAAAAAAATATAAATAAATAACAAAAGATACAAATATAAAAAAAAAAATACCCTAATTAATTAAAACTAATAGCAGTTTTTTAATTGGGAGATCAGGCTTGCACATATGTTTTTTTTTAAAGTACAACAACAAACTATAACACCGTTTCCCCTTAAGGGTAGGCAGAGAGGATAGAACGTCGCAGCACTCTATCTTTGCATACAGATCTCGCTTGTTCTACATTCATACATCTTCTCATGCACGCGCGCCAATTATTCTAACTTTTGACATGTCCATCCTTTATCCTTTACAACATCCGCACTGTAAATATTCTCAGCCGTTCTTTTGCTGTCCATTTGCTCTACATGTTCAAACCAGCGCCGAACTCCTTTCTCGATTTTGTCTATAATGCTTAACTCAGCCTTACATAATGTACGAATCTCAACATTTGTCCATCTATCGTACAAAGTTTTACCACACATTTGCCTGAGAGATCGCATCTTGACAGCGTTCAGCCTACTTTCATCCCTGTTTTTTCAAGTCCATACTTCGCTCCCATATACCAGGGTCGGGACCAGGACTCCATTGCTAACTGCTAATTTTTCCTCTTGCGACAAACATTTATTTATTTATAATTTATTTATTTACAAATTTATTGCAAAAAAAATAATATACATACTTAATAACAGGAAATCTATATAAAACAAATTAATGTAAAATGAAAACGGAGTGTTCTCTGTTTATGATAGTCTCCATCTAACATGGCACAGCCTGTTCTAAGATGGAGATTTTTTTAACTTTAGAGCGTAAGTAGTCCTATACTAATAAAACAATAACATAAAAAAGAAAAACTAACTACTTTAAAACTAAAACTACTTTATTATAAATGCCTAGCTAATCAAATGTAATAAATTAAAAATCATTATTATACAAATATAAAGTATATATATGTGCCAAGAATACATGTTACTTAAACATAAATAATATAGTATGTTATAATAAAACAAATATAAAGCAATGAAATACATAAAAATATAAACAATATGTGTACCAATTATATAAAGTACTACGTTTATTGATTTACATAAGTACATTACATTTGCCAAAGTACATTACGTTTTACATATTAAATGATGAGGAATGTGGGATCAGATAATGAGTTTGGAAGGAGAGAGAAAGAAGAACCCAAGGGGAGAAAAAGGGATAAAAATGTATATTAAAAAAAACAGCGAAAATTCAGGGAGTTCAGTACTTTGGGGATATATAGTCATGTTTCTTGAAGGTGGCTTGAGAAGGTGCATTTTTTTATATGAAGAGGTAGCTTATTCCAAATTCTAGCAGCTTGAACGGAAAAATATTAACTGAAAAATTATGTGCCATGCCGAGGAATGGAAAGTGTTTCGTTCTAAGAAAAGTGAAGCCAAAGATCATTATCAGAAAGGTAAATAAAATTATCAGCAAGATATTTTGTGGACTGTATGGATATTGTTTACTACATTTTAAGTTCTTCTGATTGTTTCTTTCATAAAGCACTTTATTTTTGCTATTTGCACAGATACCGCTATCGTCTAGATGATGAAGAGATGTTTATTTTAGCCTGTTTATGTAATACTAATTGCACTTTGTCCGAAGTATGCAGATGCAGAATATGATAAGGATTTATCAGAGAAACACTTTTCACAATATGACTTACTTACAGGACGGTAGAACAACAATCTTAAATAGGAAGGATTTGAGGAAAAACGGGATCTTTAGTCTTATATATAAGTTGCCAGTATAATAGCTAGGTAGGTAGGAGCTAGGTAGAAGTAAAATGGATTGTCTCATTCGCCCATACCAATGCTGAATCAACTGCTCCACAACTGTATGGCTTATGTTAGGTTTTTGTTGTTTTCATTGTGTGTTTTATAATATAAATAATATATATGTACATAAATACCTTGTTTTTAAAACTGAATATTTGTTAATTATGTTTGTTTTTTAAGTGAGTCTTCTTTGTTTATTCTCAAATGTAATTAAAAAAAACTAAATTGTTAAGTGTCCTCGGCACGGGAAACCCCAGTGAGGTCACATTATTATTATTATTAATTATAGTTTGTAAGCAAAAAATGTGAATAAATAAATATGAATAAATAAATAAAAAAAATAAATGTAAATTCAGTACTTAACAAAGGTGCTTGTTCAAAAATTATGCGGGCTTTAAATGTAATTTCGGAATCAATACAAATTAGATCAGTAGGTCAAAAATACTAAAATCTTGCGGAAGTACTTACAGTGGTCCTATTCACCATTACGAGGATACATTATTGGATATTATTATAACTGCTTATAAAATGATTTTAGTATTTATTTGAAGATGTCGTCGAACCTGTTTACTGGAGAGAAATGCATAATGCAATTTTCTTACTTGACCGGTTTGATTGACCAAAATTATTACCATCATAGTTAACACCAATTCCGAAAATAACTATTTTTCTTAATTTCACAATGACATATTATAATAAATAATACCTACAAAATTATCGGATTTTTGTTATTTATTTAATATATTTACAAAATACTGAAATTTTGCTTTTCGTTTTAATATCATATTTTTTCTAGTTTTTCAGTTCCGTAATGGAAAAAAAAGTTCCGTATTTGAAATGGAATCAGGAGCCTTATGCTGGAAAAAAATGACATTCTGTCATCCACTCGACTATAGTCGATTGGGCATCTTGATTGCTTTGTCATAATGCTATTCTTGAAAACCCTCCGACAATTTAATTACAAAGACAAATGAGAAAGTGGCAACACTAACAAATCCGTATTTATCTATGGCTCTCCTGTCACACGTAAACCTTTATTGTTTGTTGTCAGACTTCTTCCGTTGAATATTTTATGTGTACACTGCAACATTGATAATTATTATTTGCCTTTGACATAACACACATCTACATTATATTAGAAATATTTTGAATTTATTTCATGGATTTTAAAAACATATTGGATAATACATTTCTCAAATACGTATTTTGATATTGATAAGCGATAAAATAATTTTGAAATCATGTTTCTAGTGAAACTTCATTTGATAATGGATTAAAAATAAGTACAGTTATATTTAATGCACATTTGTTGAAAAATTATCATCAAAACATTGATCAGTGTTAAATTTTAAGTTAAAATACAACAAAAATACCCACTCGTCATTGTAACGTGAATGCCGAGCGTTTTACAAGAAAGAAGTTTGACATCTGAAATAACGATGTCGCATTCGATTGTCAATGTCGAGTGCTTTGGGGCACTCGAGATAAAGTCGATTGGTTTTCGATCGACTGCATTCGTATGAGTGGTTCAATAATGCTGTCACTCGTCGAATTACGGATATCGCATACGATTCTAAAGACGAATGAGTCCAGCATAAGGCCCCAGAATCTTTAGTGAGTGTTTCTGACTAAATGGCTACATTCAGTTCTAAAAATCCTGAACGATGAAATCGAGTAAAAGTAAATCCGTCTTCTAGTGTAGATAATCGTTAGTGCATTCGTCTACCGTTTACCATACTTGAGGCTCAGGGTTCAATTCCTTGCCGAATGAAGGAGAAATATTGGTATTTATAGGAGTTCGACATTTTAATATTTCATTGTCCTGGACTGGCACCTAAAGCTAAGGACTGACAATAAATCATTGAAACACAAATACAGTGCCCTATGCACTAATGAATACGGACATTAAAATGAAGATGAATTTAAATGCTTAACATGCATAACTGTTTTCAACTATTTTACGATCGTACTTTTTTCCATAAATAATTCGTTTATTGGTTACTGGGTTTAGGTAGAGAAAAATCGGAAAATTTACTTTCTTAAATAATAAATCTTATAAATTATATTGTACAACTGAACAACAAACTAACTTATAGGTAGTAGTGTTACAAATGTTTGTAGACAAAAGACTGGATTTCACCCCCTCGGGAGTCATCAAGATTAACAAATTAATATTGCAATAAAACCAACTGGTCCAAAAAAAAGTTTGAAAATTTAAATAATTGTTTTCAGGCATTGCCTGGTATGTGAAATGATTCAGTCGGTTAAATCTCTTCACAGCGATGAGGGTTTCAGCCCTTTAGCTTCACTAGAATCAACAGATGGAGGAATTTAGGGAATATGGGTGTTCAAACATAGGCAGAATAGTGAATGTTACACAGTGTGTAAGGTGGCCACTTAGACCAGCCAGTGACAAGTCATAAGCCCTGTAAATGTCTGGACTTCCATATTCCCTTATTTAGGGTATTCTCCATCCCTGTTGTAATTTGTTAAGTAGTGTTATTGTTTATTTCGCACAAAAATGTCTGCCTTAAAACAGGTTGTACAAGTTGGGCAGACTAGACAAGATCCAGAGAAAACTTATTACCTAAGTGTGTATGTAGTAGATAAAGAAATTGTTATTTTTGTTAACAAACAATGATTTTTATCAATTTGTTTATTTTTTGGGTGATACCGTGTCTGTTGGACTGACTTCCGACGTTTCGGCTACCATTGTAGGAGCATTGAAATTTAACTCAACATGGTTCCCAGCACTACATACTACAAAAATGAATAGGAATGGGCCTACTGCCGACTGCGACACGGTACAAATCACTAGTACTTAAACACATACTTTTTTCTACAAAACACTCAGTTTACCCTGAAGTTGGCTCCTGCAACGGTAACCGAAACGCCGGAACAATTCCAACAGACACGGTATCACCCAAAAAAGAAACAAATTGATAACAATGACCGTGAAAACCTCCGCACCTATTCATGATTATTATTTTTATTATATTTTGTTGCGTGTTAGAACACTGTTTGGTTTAATGTGTATATGTATTTATTTATTCATAAATTTAATACATAAATAAGTTCATATTTAAAACCAGATATATTTTTTTTAAAACCATTTCTGTCTTGTACGATAATAAAAATAAAATAAATACTTTCTAGAATATATTTGCTTAAACCAAATGGAAAAATACACGAAATTTAAAATACCCGAAATCGTGTAATTTATCAAGTATAAATGACACCTCATTAATCATGCTCTTAAAATAATATGTCGTGTTAAAAATTCTTATCGAAAATTCAGAATTTCAAAGAATTTTTCTTATACTTTATTTTCTTTTTATTTTGAATCTTGGAATAGAATACACATAAACTTAATATATTTTTTGTTTCCCGTCATATTTTTTTCTCTCTTGCATAATATTATATATATGTAGCATTTTTAAATTGTTTAACTTATAATGTCTAAAGGTTAAGGTTAGATTAAGATTGCTTTTTTTTACAAATGTTTGTTTACATTTTAGTTTGAAAAATATAGCAGAGGTTATTAATGATTTTAATTGACTATTAGTATATGTAATTTATTTAACAACCCTTTTTTTACCTTTTTTAAAAATTAAGAATACTTAAATTTTAGCAATATTTTTAGTTTGTCCAAATGTTTGCAGACAAGTACTAAATTATTCATCAAATTTTAATTATTTTGAGTTTTAAAATAAGTTGACAAAAGAGAACAAGAGGCCACAACAAGTTAGTCAAGAATTTATTATCTTTTATTATTTTTTATTAAATTAGTCATTAATTCGTGGCATCTTCACCGTACGCTGCGCTAATATCGCGAACACCTTTGGCTGCACAATTCCATATAACAACAACAATAGAGAACTTATTAATTAGAGAATCCGAAAGCAAATAATTATTTGTTTGATAAATATTAGTGAATATTTGTAGATGACCACTACCCGACCTTTCTATGCCTACCGGTTCCGAGACGTAACCGTCTTATATACTAACACGCAAATCGAACTACATATACTTACATTGAAAGGGCCATCTTTTCTACAAAGGTACGCGGGGCATGAGACCAGAGCCCTGGCCTGATGGTGACCCTGAAATTCTAAAAGAACCGCTTTTTAAAATCCCCAACCTCTGAGTGCTGCCCAAGGACTCCCCCCCCCCCCCACCCCCCGCGTAGCCTATGACGGCCCTGAACATAATTATTTATCTATTTATTTAAACGCATGTTAACAAGTTGTTAATTACATGACAATTTAACAAGACCGTTTGCACAGTAATAAACAATATACATATAGGGGAGCACGTTAGGAGTAAACTACTTTTTTTTCAAACCGTTGGTCTGGAAAAGGGAAACAAAATTAACCAGCAATGTTAACTGCCTATGTTAGCTAAGTTTATTGTTTATGTGATGGTAATAAAACAAATTTGATAATATGTTTAAGTTCTTTATTATTTTAGTAAATACAGCAAGACACCTACTGGCACTTCTACCCTTGTACGAATTAGGATTGATCTAAGTAGTAGGTAGGATTGAACCATTTACACGATGGTGCTGTTATTAAAATAAAAGTAGCAAAAAGTATAACAACTTTTAGCCTTAATGTTTATTCCAATAAAAGTTGTACAAAAATAATGTAATCAAAAGCAAAAATGAAGAGAAATAAGTATTTAAATATAATTAAAAATTAACGAAGGTAACTTAAAAAAGACAAATAATCAACGAACGTTAATACAATCAAATTGAATTGAAAATTCGTAATGGCAGTGTTGTTTTTTTGTTGTGCCTAAATTCCTTGACTGGAAAAGTGTCGATCTAACATCATTTAGAGCTACAGTAAAAATATCAAGAATGTCTGGCGTCATAAAAAAAATTATCCGTTTTACAGAAAGCCCTTGTCTTACATTATCAAAACCAAATACATTCCAAACATAGTATTTATCAAACTATTTAGCAATAGTAAATTTAACCAAAACATAGCTCCCTTCACTAAAATCACCATTGAAATCATAATGTTAATCTTCCTCTTGAATAGTTAAGTCTTCAAATTCACCATCTGAATCTGATGAATCCTGCAATACTGGTTTTTCTTCTAATTGATTTTTGCTGATCATCAAGTGTTGAAGTATATTTCTGGGTTTTTAAGCCAGTTTATCATTACATGACCTGTTCATAATTTCCTCGTTTTCAGGAGTATCCGTAGCAATCATTGATTGATCTTTTTTCCTTTCCTTTCTTATGTCACTCCTTTTTCCTGTCTTAGGAAAGCCTTTAAAATTTTGAGGGCTAACAAATATACCAGATAATATTGACGGCTGATCAGCTATGATAACAATGTCATTTTGTTTGATGGCTTGATAAGACAAACCGTCTAAGTCCTCAATACTTGAATTGTTAGAAGTGGTGATATGAGACGCAGAAACGTTAAGATTTACTGGTTGTTCGGATACATTTTGGGTGATGTGATGAGTTGTGGAAGAGTTGGACTCTTCTATATCCATAGCTCTGTCTGTAACAAAGCTGCACAAAAAATATACTTTTGTGAGCACATTTCAGTCGAATGGAAATATTACTGTTTTTTTAATGCAGCTATTATATTACCCAGAGTCATGGCTTTTTCTTAAGTAATTCTAACATTTGATGTCACATTGTAAATTTGAAACGTTTTGCCAGAATTATAAAGTATTCATGCATCTATAGCTGCATTTTATGCAGTTTAAAAGGTTCCAAAACACCCACATCTAGTGGTTGCTATTTATTAGTTGAGTGAGATGGTAAAGTCAGAATAGTTACTCCATGTTCTTTACCTCATTGATTACTGCTATGGACAAGTTCGCGTCGTAATTATCATATATCAGTAATGATGGGTTTTCTTTGCTGCTGGAAGTGCATTTTGTAAAATGGTTCATCACTTGTAGGAATGAACCATGGTTCTATTCTCCTCAATCGAAGTTGGTTCAGTTCTTCTCAAGTACCCAAAATAAGTTAAATAATTTCAAAAAAAATAAATTATATGTATAATATGCACCACAAGCACACAGCTCTAGGTATTATATAATTTAATACTTACTTTTGAGTCACTTTTCGTTGTTTAGAACTAATCAGCAAGGTATCAAATGCTTCATAAAAAGTACCTACGTAAATTTAACTTTAGCGTCGAAAAGCGTGAGTGACCTTGTCAGCACGTGAACCCGTGACGAGATACAGGCGGCAACTGGATGTGCAGGACAAGCACGAGTATGCGACACGTTGGTCAAGTTTGAACATGTTTTGAATCGTATTTCACAGTAATATGGTAAATGATTCACTCCTCCCCGTGGCTCACTTCTACCCGTGCTCCCCTACCTAGTAAGTGTTTCATTATTCGAGTGAAAAACACTCGTTTAGGTTTCTGGTTTTATTTCACAAAAAAATGTTTTCTTTATCCGCCCGGACACATGACGAAATATTTTTTTATTAGCAAGCGTTATAAGGCAAATGATTCATTCTTGGGTACGCAATAAACATGATTATTTTCATTGCTTATTGCCTATTAAAATCACACATGTTCGCTTACAATTTCAACACCTAAATATATTGAATTTTAATAAGTGAACATTAATAACGTATTCGTGAAAACAGCGAGCTTAGAATTGCTGTATTTATAGTTATGTTGAAAAATTAATGACCTTAGAAAAATTAAAAACAATGTTTTGAAACAACCTTCAAGGAAATAATTGTGAGGAATACAAAGGTCAAGATAAATGCGTGTTTATAAATATGTAATATAATAATAATATGTAATATAATACCAACACGTGTTGGAAATTTACTGAATATCATACTAGTATTTTATCATTGTTTTCTATAACAACTGTTGGTACCATATTATTATATTTAATGTCAATATGGAAAAAAATATAAATATATTGGTATACTTACATAATATGCGTGTGGGTGTGTAAGTGAGACCGTGTGAGTGTGCAAATGGTAAAGATCTGGGCGTTATTTTTGTAAGGCTGATATTTCAAAACCAGATCAACACATTTTTATAGCTTCAAAACTGTTCAGTGCATTCCTTACTATAATTATTTATTTTATTAAGATTTTTTTTAAATATTCTTTAAAAGGCAGATTTAAATAGATGCCTTTTTAATCTACAGCTTATGATTTTTTTATTTCGATGGCACTTTACGTTACATGACTATGTTTTCAATAATTTAAATTTAGGGTACCTTGCATATATACAATTTGATTAAAATAAATAATAATTTATTTTCCATTTATTATTCCACGTTTGGTACATCTCTACTATTACGCATTGATAAGTAAACTTTTGAATTTTTTGAATACACTTTTTTTTCGGTTTTTGGTTTTTTACATTTTCGTTTCATGTTATTTCGAAGCCGTGAAAAAAGAAGTTTAAATGTTTATTTTTACTCTACAAACAAAAGACGAGTGAAATAAAAATCGACAAATAAATTGTATAACCAGTAACAATATTGAATAACAAAGATATTTCACTAAAATAAGATTTTTGAGAGACCATTTTAAAGAAATGGTTATCTTCAAAATTCATTACATTACAGCTAATGAAATCCTATCTGGACATCGTCTTTTTGGTAGACCGCCTAAAAGATGAAGAGACAGTCCCAACGTCACGTCACGAATAGCAGCTTTTTGCCAAAACTGATCAACAGACCTAAACGACAAGAATGAAGAAATAGATATGAAATTTACTTTTTATATATTTAATAAGGCATTCAAACAGATTTTCTCAAACTAACTTCAAGTGTTTAAATTTAGCACTAGATTTGAAAT
Organism: Micrasema longulum; assembly: GCF_059751315.1. Taxonomy (NCBI): domain Eukaryota; kingdom Metazoa; phylum Arthropoda; class Insecta; order Trichoptera; family Brachycentridae; genus Micrasema; species Micrasema longulum. Next base: position 163,362 of record NW_028279130.1, read on the forward strand.
TATCACCATAATTCGGGGGCTTCGGGTCATAAGGGCGAAACTACAAAAAATGCTGTTTTGTGTTAAGTACTAATCTGATATCCAAACAAAATATCCTGTTAGTGACAAAAAGATGAAACTCATCCGATAAGTAGTTACCTAGATATATTTGTGTGAAACTACAAATGAAGCATTTTGTTTAAAGTCAGAAGAATAAAACACCTTTTACATCATTTTGTTAATTTACTAATGTAAGCGCAAGTTAGGGTCATATAGACGAAAGCGTAGTTTCATATTTTTGTCTCTAAAACATTTTATGCTCTATTAACTGTATTTTTTATTTTCTTTATTTGTTACCCTTAAAAGACTATTATTTTTTGAAAACTGTTTTATCATTTATCTCAAAACTGTGTTTTTGTAGTTTCGCCCTTATGACCCTTAATCCCCGAATTCACATCCATGAAAAGTTTTATGAACGACCACGCGTTGATATCCTGCCTCAAATGTTTTATAAATTTAGTAAGTACACAAACATATTGTACATAATTATCTTGTTTTCAAGTTAGATAGGTATGTAATTTGTACAATATTTTTATGCGTGTCTACGTACATTTTTATTAACTTAATTAAACGGTGTATGCCAATGTCGATCGGGGCACCTTTATAAAATTAGCAAAAAAAATAAATTATTAGAACAGTTTTTCACGTTGGCCCAACTTAATAGAACTTAATATCTATCAATATAAAGATGGGTAGATCGAATGCGTTTTCAAGTTTTACTGAGTACGTGAATTAGTTCGAAATATCAAATGGTGTGTATTAATCAATTGTTCATGTATTTTATAGAACCATTTATTCAGCATCTAACGTGTAATGACTTTCATAAAAATATCAATAATATCATTAACTATGGAGATAAATGGCATGATCAAATTGGAGATAAAAAAATTAACTATGGAGATAAAAAAAATATCTACGAAAAACTAGTGACCGACCAAAACAAGATTTTTAGCGGAAACTGAAATTTCGGACGGTTTCTCCAAAACACAAGAATCTCAGATACCTATTATATTAATAAAGGTTCTTGCTCTTTTAAATAACGTGATGATCTACTAATCAGATGAATCTCAGCATTATCTGTACAAGTTTCCCCTCTTTAAAAAAAACAAACAAGCCATCAAGCCGTTTTACCGTAAGGGTAGTCAGAGAATAGAACGCATCGCTCTATCTTTGCATACAGATCTCGCTTCAACTACATTCATACATCTTCTCATGCACGCGCGCTGATTATTTCGACTTTTAGCATGTCCATCTTCCAGTATTTGTTGAATTTGATCATGCCATATCATTCTCGGTCTTACTCTATTTCAGCATCCATCAACATTCGCATTGTAAATATTTTAAGCCGTTCTTTCGCTGTCCATTCGCTCTACATGTCCAAACTAACGCAGATCTCCTTTCTTGATTTTGTGGATAGTGCTTATATCAGCTTTACGTGAAGTACGGATCTTAACATTTGTGCATCTATCGTACATAGTTTTACCACGCATTCGCCTGAGAGATCGCATTTTGACAGCGTTCAGCCTACTTTCATCTCCGTTTTTACAAGTCCATACTTCCAATATATACATCAGGGTCGAGACCAGGACTCCATTGTGAACTGCTAATTTTACCTCTTGCGACTAACATTTATTTCCCAAGGTTGATTTAAGTACACCATTCACTCTGTTCCTGGCACTGACCTTCCATTCAATATTTCTTTTAGTCATTCCATTCCCAGTAAACATACTTCCCAGATACACAAATGCCTATATGTTTTTTAGTATCACCCCATTCTCAGTGATTTCATATAAAGTCACACGTTCATTTCGTTCAAAAACCATCACATTCAATTCCTCGACATTCATCTCTTTAAAACCATAAAAATCTACATATTCAAGAATGAAAGAAAAATGTGTGTTCAAAAATAGGCAGATTGGTGAGTGTTACACGGTGTGTAATGTGGCGCCCGCTGGTATTGCCCAGACTTCCATAATTCCTCCTCTAAAATGTTCTCCATCTCTGCTCTAATATTTTTAATTTAATAACTCCCACTTAATAATAACTAAATAACTCTTCGTCGGTCTCAAGGTGTAATGGTCAGAGCGTTTGCCTGCCATGCAAAAGGTCTCGGGTTCGATTCTCGACACGGTTGATGTGAAATATTTATTATAAAGGGAGTTTTCGCACAAGAATATTTCATAGTCCCTGGACTCTTACCTGAAACGTAAGACTGATCATCTAATATTTTTATTTTATTTTTGTTTATTTATTTAAACGCCTTGTAGGCTTTTACACGTTTTTACATACATGTATACAAATAAAGACAAACATGTATTTTACACAGAAGTAGCAAAAAAATATATAAATGCTTTTTAGAAGAAAAAGAAAAATACCAAAAATATCATTATTACATATTAGTATAAAAGTGGAAAGAACAAAAGTGCGTTTTGCTAATATCTTCATGTAACAAAATTGATCGAGATATTTTGCGATCGGTGTACTAATCCAGTGCCCTATGCACCATTAGGTATGGAAAGGAAATGATGACGATGAATAACTCCCAACAAAATTTGGGCAATTTCAAAATATTTTTAAATATATATTATGTGCAGGTATTTGGTGCAATTTTGGTATATTTGCGTGCCGTGGGAGAATATTAATTAGGTACAACTTTTCATTTCATAACTAAGTTTTTAAGGTAATTAAAATCCATTCTCTGTAAATGAGTTTCGCACATTAACAACTATCATTAATATTGTTAAGTACCTGCATATTACTTAGGCAACTATGTAAGTAGGTACTTATTATTTGAAAACTTGAGCAATGATCGTGCTCTTAAAATGAAATGCCATTTTTAATTACAAATATGAGCATAAAATAATATAAGGTTATAATAATAAATATCTCATTACTCAAACATGATAATGCATTTTTTATTTACGAGTATTAAATTACCATCCGTATTTAAAAACCTTTGACTCTTATTTATATTTTTATCGAAGCTTATTAACAATAAAATGATGATTTATATATTTATTTTTTATTTTAGACTTTGGTAAGGTACCTACTTGAAATGAAAGTATGACTAAATGTGAGATCACTAGAAGTGGGGTATTCTGAAACAGGTACAGGATTTTTTGGATTTGGGAAGTATGTTTACTAGGGATGAAAATACTAAAACAGATAATAAAAGGAAGGTGAGTGCCGGAAACAAGGTGAATGGTGCACTAAAATCAACCTTGGCAGATAAATATTTATCGCTTTCGGCCATATTAGCCGTTCACAATAAAGTCCTGGTGCCGAAATTCATGCATGGAAGCGAAGTATGGAATTGGAAAAATAAAAATAGATTGAATGTTCTTGAAATGCGATCTCTCGGGCAAACATGTGGTGAAAGTATGTACGATGGGTGCATAAAAGTCGAGATCCGTACATTATGTAAGGCTGAGATAAGCAGTATCAACAAAATCTAGAAAGGCGTTCTGCGTTGGTTTACATATGTAGAGCGAATGGACGGCGAGAGAATGTCTAAAAATGTTGATGGATGCATAAAACGAGAAAAACTGAAAAAGACATGACTTGACCAAATCCAACAAATACGTAAAGATGAAAATGTCAAAAGTCAGAATAATCTGTCAGAAAATATATAAATGTAGAGGAAGCAGGAACTATATTTAAAGACATAGTGATATGCCGTTCTATCATCTCTGTTTACCCCTACGGGGAACCAGTAAAAATTTGTTGCTTTAATATTCATTTCAGAAAATCATAGTAAAAATGGACAATATCCGTAAATAAATTAATAAATATTTGGTCAATACAATAACAAAATCTTCACTGATTTTTTATCTCGTATGTATTATTATGGGTAACGTATATAGCGCCAGTTTTGCAGTACCTGCAATCAATCCCGAAAAGGCCTCAAGAGCGCATGATCGTAGACCTCATTGATTTTCTTTTTTTTTAATATTGCTATTGTTATAATATCGTGTAAGAATCATTAAACTTATTTTCTACGGGAAAGATAACTTTCATTAAAATATTGATTTACCCACCCGCGATACAGATTTGTGAAATAATATATTGTGTTCTCCTATTTATTTATTTATACTTTTACATTGCTTGTATTTTTTTTTCATACAGAATAATGTTCCCTCACTGGGGTGTCCCGTGCCGAGGGAAACATTGTTCAAAATGTGAAACATGCCTAAGATTAGCTATTTAACAAAGTTACCATAATAATAACAATAAAAAAAAATGTAATTAATCCAATGAACCTAATTATCATTAACATAATAAACAGTAAACAACTAAAATAATCATGAAAAACATAATCAATTTAAAAATGTTTGATTATGTCCAAATGCTTGCAGACTGGCTGGATTTCCTCCCTGGGAAGTTGTTCATATTTAAATTTATTTCAACAGAAAGGGAAAAAAAATTTGAGAAGGGAATATGGAAGTCTAGGCGTTTACAGGGCTTATGACCTGTCATTGGCTGGTTTAAGTGGCCACTTAACACACTGTGTAACATTCACCATTCTGCCCATGTTTGAACATCCACATTTCCTCAACTCTTCCATCTGTTGACTTTTGTGAAGTAAAAGAGCTGAAACCTTTATCATGTTTGATGTTTATTAGATGTTTAAAACAATTAAGTCTGGCAAGTAAAAAAAAACGTCGAAATTAATCTCTTTCTGAGAATCACAGTTTATTTACGACAGTATCAAAAGTTTACTTTAAAGTGCTGCAATACGCCACACTGCTAAATTAGTAAATAAGTGAAATCGAATGTATACTAAGAGGTGTAAGGCGCCACGACGTGACACCTGCAAAGGTAACATTAAGTTACTTTCTATTGAGTACCTACGGATTTGTGTTGGTACGATGATAAATTGTACCCATTTAAAGGCCCCTGTTATTTCTGCCTCCCTGTTATATTGTCTTGAAATACAAAATTTAAAAATAATCTTAAAAAATACATAGTGATCCTGGTACCTAATTTTTCAACGTTTTCAAATTTATTATCTTAAAAGTTTCCATGTTAAAACATTAATTTTATTTATTAAAATGTTGTTTACTAAAACAATTCAAGTAAAAGCAATCAACAAATCGACAACAAACTGGACTCAAATACAAGCTAGGTTAAATAGAATAACTGGAAAAAAATAGTTTGAATGACATGTAAAATAGAATTTTGAACACTGTGCAGTAGAGGTTTACCTAGTAAGGAGGACATTTAAATTAATTGTTTAAAAAAAAAATATAGTACAGTAATGAAAAATTGTGTGAAAGAGTATAATATTATTATCATGCAAGCCATCAAGACACCTAAACGTAGTACCTGATAGAACTTTTATCTTATTTTTGTACTTACTACTTACACATTCATTATATTAATGAAAGTAATAATTACCCATCAAAAACTTAGTAGCAATAAAAAAAATGTTTTAGTAAAAAAACAACTTAACTACAAAACACGGTATTTGTATAAAATTTTTCAACAAATAAATTTGTTTGGTTTATCAAATTTAAATTCGGTAGATAAACACAAGACATAGCCGTTATTGTTTTAGGTTCTAAACATCGATATTTTTTAAATTAAATTGAATTAAATAAAAAGATTTGCTTCTCCTATTTATATTTAAAGAATTCTTTTTTAATAATTCTAACAATATTTTGCTGATTAACATAGCGTCATTTTTGTGGAAAATCACCAGAAGGGCGCTTTACAATTTTATACGTAAATTACATCATTAGCCAAAGTTACATTTTATATTTTAAAGCCAATCATTTCAATAAATGTTAGTTAACATTTAATAAAACCAATTATCGATTTTTTTTGTTTATCGGTTACGAGGCGTATCTGTCTCTTCGTCAGGCCATTAATAACACTAACATGCTAATCTCACTATGAAATATTCTAGTGTGAAAAAACCCTTTTAAGTAATATTTCATATCAACACAACGACAAGTGTTACATTCATTATCAAAATCAAAATGAATATACATCATAATTAAATATACATATACATTATAGTAATTCAAGTAAGGAATATAAAGAAATGTTCTATTTGCATACATTAAAGTGCAAGTTATCAAAGCAAAACATGTTTTTTTATTTTGCTCGTCCTTTTGGAATCACTATAAAACTTTTAGAAAGTTGAATTGCGTTGAAAGATCATAAAATAAATTCATTTCGCAGATAATCCAAGGCAAAATAACGACTTTATGTCATACAACTTTCCTTCCATTGACATGCAATAATATCATTATCATTATTATTCGCGCGTATAGGCTATTAGTAAAATGTGAAATTTCACTGATGATAATCATGATTTTATTAGCCACTTTATTAGAATTTTAAACGAATGAAAAGTAAAAAATAATGTGACCGAATGGTAAGAAGATCTCTTGTCTCGTACTCAGAGTATTATCGCTTTAGCGCCGCCCATACGGACAGAAATCATTCTAAGATTATCGATCACGAAATCAGCTTTAGATTACAGCAAACAGACAAAATACAATTTGGGCAAAATTCAATTTGGACCAAATATTTCTCAAACCAACTATCTTTGTCACTTACTTATACCGCGTATACACAAACAAGGAAATAAATGTACCTCATATACACCTTCATAGCGAATTCAAATTATCTCTTTATAAATATTTTATGACGTTCTATAGTAACAATTAAGGATTAATTTGCAAAAGCTACATATGCTAATGATCTACTGTTAACTAATTTTATGCTCATAATATGCATTTTTTATATATCTTTTGTATGCTGACATGTATGTTGTATTTTATTTTTGTACAACTTAACTCATTATAATGTTATAGTGTAAAAGGCACTTGTATCGTATAGTATATAAATTAATAAAAAATAAATAAAAACAATGGGCTGTAGGTACTTCGGTCGAGAATCGCAAGCGCAGCGACGAAATCGTTCGTTACAAGTCTGTTGTTAAACCAAAAATCAAACAAAAAATTTCAACGCTTTTGTTCTTTGGAAAAGAGCGAAATAGCGTCTCTACAGCTATAGCACATTATTACTCTGAGATAATAGTAGAAAAACTCAATTTCTACAAGATCACGAGGCGGACGGATACCAAATGTATATGATGTTTTGAAACCACAATGTTTTAAATTTTGTCTCTGTATGGATGAACCCTGGTCGAGTGTTTTTGACACATACGAGTAGCTGCTCTCTTGTCAAAATCCTGATAAGGGAAATAAATTAAACATATTTCCGCTTATCTACCATGTTTGAGAATAGATTTAATTTCTAGGGTGATATTCTAAACCGCTCTCGCGGCCGTAAAAAACAATTTTATCTCGCGTATTCAAATACAAAACAAAAAAATAAGCCCTATGGATACCTAGACTTCTACATTCCATTCTCTAAAATTTTCTTCATCTGTGTTGTAAAATATGTAAACTTCACCTCTGTTTAAAAAAATATCTAATATTAAACAATTGACTTAACATCAACAAAAGCACAGCATATTTAACCAGTACCACTTCGAAAATGCACTCTAAAATATGTTTTAAGATAAAAAATAATTTAGAGTCAGTTACCTATAATAATTTATTTTGATTTGTGCGGGTTCTTTATTTTGATGTTCAGTTTTGTAATAAGTTAAAATAAGTCCTCTTGGCTTTGAATTAATTTAAAAATAGATTTGAGATACTGTTTATTTAGTTGTAGGGTTAAATGTAATTTACTTATACTCATATATTTATAGGTATACGTAGGTTTAATCACAAAACACCTTTTACCTTAGTAAGCCGACAGCCGCATTACAAATGTATAAATAGCTTTTGTTACAAATCGCTTTGAATCTTACACGTGAACCGCATAAAGCAGCGGCCTTTAAAACTAAATACTTTGAGGTTAGCTCAAGTCACCTAGAGTAAGCAAATTCAATAAATCATTTCCAATAATCCTAAAGTGCTTACCACGCCTATGCTGCTTACTCAATGATTTCTGATTGTTTTTTCTCCTAACCCACACAGGTGGATTAATTAGCCCATTATTAGATCGTGATTCATTGCTTTCGTTTCATATAATATTATTATCCACTGGTTTACCAGGGAACCATTAGTAACTTAAACTTGTTTTTATTAGGATAACATTTGATAATTTAATAGATAATCACGAAACCATTTGTCATTGAAAAGTGGTCTAACTTTCTACATCGATCAGAAGTAGTTTTTGAATGATTTCATTGGCTTAGTAATGCACCTGATTTTTTGTGATATATATACGTACATACATAAAAGCAACATTTAACCAATAGTAACTTTTTACTTCATTGCCATTAAAATCCGATAAATACGTTTACAATTAAATGGCTGCACTAATTTTATGGCTTTTGATTGTTTTTTTTTGTAGATATGCCTTGATACGTACACAAATTAATAATTAGGTACAATGAATCTTATTTTTATTTTTTTTAAATATCTTCGTTCTTACGATGAATTCAAATATTTATATGATGAATGGAAATCAAGTTCTGTTGGAGGTGGTCCGAACCTCGAACCTCCGATCCATAAGTTCACAGCACTATCTTTCTAACCGAGTTGTATATTGAATTTCGACTTCCATGGACACTGCACATGAACGAACACCTTAATTTTTTAAATGAATAATTGATAAATCAATAAGTAAACTTCCCGGAAAACCTTGGGGCGTTATTGGATGAATTTCTCTTCCTTGACGCTACCTGGTAACACTTTCAGCTTATAATGTATCTGTCATCGCATCAACGGCTTGTCATTACTTTTGCCAAATACAACTGTCAAGTAAAAAAATACAAAAACCTTGGGGCATGAATAGAAAACTAATAAATCTAGATGGAATTTTAATTTGATTTGGGAATTTAATCAAAGCTTTAGCACAGCATGATAATAAATATAACATTTAGTTTAATTCCCGCCTTAAAAACTAAGTATTTGGTTTGATAAAAAAATTCAGTGACATTCAACTAGATTAGAATAACGTTATTAATTTTTGATCTCTTAATCGCCTTGGTATAAAATAAAAACATGATGAATCACTTAGATACACCAAAATGTAATGCTTGTTTTAATTGGGTACCAAATGAGTAAATAAGGTGAATTATTCCATATACACAGCAATAATAAAAATACATAGTAACAAAAAGAAAAATAAAATAAAAATCAATTAAGTAAGGAAAAAAACAACCTATAATCCAAGAAAAGACAAGTACTGCATATGGTTAAAGTTCATTTATCATATATTTAATTGCTAGGCCATGCTCAATATATTATTGATTTTTAAAATACTTACATTTAAAAAAAAAGCATTAAAAATTTAACCATATTGCGATCCCGTAGTAGTATTGTGGGCTCACGGACCAAAGGTCTGAGGTTCGAATTCCACTCTACCGCAACTCGATTTACATTTTTCCATGGTTTGGAAATTTTATTTATTTATTTATTTATTTGACACTTTATATACATATACAATAAATATACATATAAGGGCGGGCATATTGCCTTAAGGCATTTTCTTCCTACCTACCCAAACCGTTCAGTTTGAGAAAATTATAAATACATGGACATATTGAATCTTACAATTTTATACAAAAATTAAAAGCAAAGATTAACAAAAATAAATATATATATAAAAAAAAATAACACTAATTTTAATATTTGAGTAAATAATTAAAACTCAAGTTTTTATATTTTCTCAAAAATACTAGTCAAATAAGGCCCAGTGCCGATTTATATATTTAACTTTCTATGGTAACTGACGGGTTTCTTACCAAATGGCAATTTCTTCCGACCAACCAATTAAAAAAACGTTTTATTTATATAATTTAATTAACGAAACATATTCAATAGAAAATAAAATAAAAAGATAAATTTAGGGCCAAGTAAGGCCCGTGCGATAGATTTTTCAAAACAGAATACCATAAAAAAACAATATATATAAACTAACATTATGTTTGGGTAATAGTGTATCTTGTATTTGTAATACATATGTATCGTAAAATAAAAATAGTATGTATATAATTTTTTTTAATCCTAAAAAAAAAAGAATAACGCTTTGCGCAGAAATGAAGACTGAATTTACTAATTTATAAGTTTTTTTTTCTTTAGAAAAATTGAAACATGTTTCGTTTGTTATTTGGGTCGGATACCTTCGAAAAGTAAACAGTTTTATTATGACGTGGTTTTATAAATTACTTTTTACGCTAACGTCCTACGTATGTACCCAATCAAATAATTTCTGAATAACCATAAAGCCGTCGACCACTACATAAAACGCTAAACTGAGTATTCATTACTCAACATGGGTATTAAAGTTTTAAACAAGAATATTAATGTCTACCCAAATTACAATAAATGTTTTCCTCATCAACAAAGTTATGTGACGCTTGTGAATTTATTTGACGTTGAAAAATGAGCTGTTTAGTGCTACGGACATTCGGAAAATCAAGAAACAACATTATTTCCAGAAAATGGTGGCTAAGTTAGGAAAATTGCCGCCATGTCTTTCAGCGTGTGGAGTCTGTCAAAAAAGAGTGAAAAATATTTGAAATCGGAACAACAGCCGATCCTTATATTTGCAAAGCCAAATAATTTTTTTCTTGTTCTGTTGTTTTACATTGTATACATTTTCAATGTAAAAAACAGTTTAAAATAAAAATATTTAAAAATGACTCCTGTGACAGGCAGAAAACAGGACCTTTGTGGATTACCGAGGTGTCCGGATTGTGGTCTGCAGTACCTACTTTAATGGTAATAACTAATCATAGAAGCAACGTCGACAATATTAAAAATAGTGAATAATAAACGTGTAGGAAGGCTGCGCTATCGAAACGAAGCTAAAAAAACGTCAATTTAAGTAGTTGTCTCGGTGGTTTATAACAGACTGTTTAGCGCGGCGCTCGACGCAGGTAAAATGCCTCCCACCTCCCTCGCGAACGTCTCCGCTCCATTTGTTCGGATTACTACGATCACCGGATAATCGGGGGTCTGGATTAGCGAGGCTTTATTATACTTTGATCCTGGGAAAATGTTTTCGATTCGATGGCTACTCTCAGGTAAAAGTCCTGAAATATAAAATTACGTGGTGATTCGTCAGCTTCGTGGTGTACGTATTAGTGCGTTAGCTTATTATTATTGAGGTCCCGCATTCGATTCCCGAAAATATCGAATTTGAATTTGTATTTAATAAATATATATACGTCTTTTTTGCACCACAACAGGTCAGAAAGCCCAATTACAGTGGTGAATTACATCACAGAACACTCAGGCTCGAGAAAAATTACAAATATTTTTTATGTTCTAACCGGAAATCGAACCCGGAGCCCGTACATGAGTCAAGCGTTTTGACCACACTACACCACGGTGACCGTGATTTTCACGTAATGTGATGTGATTTTCACGTAAAGAATTATACAATTCCCCGGACTGGGACGTGAAACATAAGACTGTTCATCTTGCATTAATGTATATTTTTTTGAATCAGTAACGATTTCTACCCTATTGGGTTCAAATAAGGAAACTATAGTAATAATGTATTTAAGAATACTAAAATTAAGCAACTTATGTGTAACATCACTAAATTTAAATGGATTGGCTGACCCGATCATTTTCGGAAAACGACTGTGTGAAGGCATATATTGCATGTTTTGTGATGTGTTATGACAAGGTCATTAAGGTTTTTTTCATTAGGTACCTACTTTCTAATTTTTTTTATTTATTTATTCACACTCTTTATCAAAATACAATTTCATGTTCACTTTGCCCAGCTAACAAGGGTACATACCCCGTTCCAAGCTAGGCAATTATATTTTAATAAATTATGATAGTTAACAAATTAATATAGAGCACAGACAAACAAGATATAAACTTATTCGTATACACATTTTGATACATATAACTGCAGACATACACATATATACACACATATATATATATACATATACACATATATACACATATACATACACACACACGTACATACACCCATAAACATACATACATTCATTAAAACATAAACAATTTATTTATGCGAAACTTCATGATTGTCATCTATAAATATACATTTTTTAATTATTCCTAATTTTTTATATGTTATTTTCGACATCCAATAAGAATCTCCAATCTGTGGCATGCATCAACTTTTCTGACTCCCTACGACCAATGTCATGAAAGAGCGAGGTCAACACCTTCCGTAACTTGACAACACTCCCGTCTTTCCACGATTCTGGAAAAAGGTTATGGACATTTTTGCCTACGTAATAGTGTTGTCTCGATGCCAGAACAGTGTTGACCCCTTCACTTAGTATCAGATCCCTATTAGAGTATCTTGTTTTATGGTTGTGGTTGACGCTTGGGTAAATGTCTATATTTATGTGTGTAACCACTACACTACTACTTATAAGAAAATTTTTAATAAAAATACCAGCGCCCTCTTTTGTATTCTCTTTTGACAGACTACACTGAACACATTCAGAGATACTCAATAAGAGACATTTTCTTTTTATAAACATTTGAGTACCCATATTAATTTTACGTGTTGAAGTGAAAATTTGGAAATAAAATTATATTTTAATATCCCTTTTGCATAAATATTTTCATCACTTTAATTTTAGCTTCGGCTCGTCCTTGTAGGTTTTTATTTTAAGTAAATTATGCACAAACGTAAGTAATTGTGAAAACACATTATTTTTTAACATGTTTTTTAACATTGGTCACTGCATTGGTCACCGATATGATAATTTATTTCACAATGTCAAACAAATTTTTATGCAGTTTTTCTGTCGGGGTAGGTAGAATTAATAGAACGCTATATCATTATGTCTTTGCATACAGACTTTGCTTCCTTTACATCTTCTCGTGGACGCCGATTCGACAAGTCCATCTTCAAGTATTTGTTGAATTTGGTCTTCATATATCTTTTTCGGACTTCTTCGTTTTTTGCGCCCATCAACATTCTAATCATTCCTACATTTCCAAACTAAGGCTGAACTCATTTCTTGATTTTGTCAATAACGCTTGTTTCAGCCTTACATAATGCACGGATCTCTACTTTTGTGCACCTATCATACATGGTTTTACAGTACAAACTAATGAAACATTTTTTAAACAAGCAAATAAATCAATATCCAGAGGTATTTCCATTTAACAAGAAAAATTTTGGTATTTCGCATTAATTTTTATATATTTATTATATACGCTCAGAGAGCTTTTACATGACAGGTGATTTTTTTTAAATTCAAGCGTCTCATGGTATAGCAAGTCATTGTGTAGGTCCAAATAAACATGTATCTAATAAACATTGTTTTTAGTTATCAAATTACATTATGCTTTATAGATGCAAATAAATAAAGATAAAATACTACAGAAAATTGGGTAGGTATACATGTAGTTAAATATGATTGGAAAATTCTAACTGTTTTCGACAAAAGACCTAAGTTTTCAGTAAGGATTATTATTTTTTTAGCAAAAGAAGTTACTTTGTTTTCATTTTTATTTGATCTAATGCCTAACTTTAAGCCGGGTTGTGGTCCCGTGATAGTATTATAGACTCACATATCAAAGGTCCGAGGCTCAAATCCCACTCTACCACAGCTAAATTTCCATTTTTTCAGCACAAGTTATTTACGACTTTTAGGAAATGGTCTAAAAATATAATAGAATATTTGAGTTAATAATCAGAACTCAAGTACTTACCTTTTTTATTATAAAAAAAAAGATAAGAACTTTTGATTATTTTTTTTCTTTTCTGGAAAGAACGTGTTTCATACAATAATATACGTTTATTTATTTATTCATTTATTTATTTATTCATATTTTACACTTACTTACTATAATCATTAATTTTAAAAATGTGACTTCACTGGAGTTACCCGTGCCGAGAACATTTAACAATATACTTTTTTTTAATGTTTTTACAATTGAAAATAAACAAAGAAGACTAATTTAATAAACAGAAATAATTAACAAAATATATACAGACAGTTTTAAAAACTAAGTATATATGTACATCTACATATATTATTTGTTTTACAAAACGCACTATGAAAATAACAAAATTCTAACATAAGCTATACACTTGTGGAGCAGTTGATTTAATATTGGTTTGGGCGAATGATACAATCCATTTTACTTCTACCCAGCTCCGTATGGGCGGTTTTAGAATTTTCTGATTTTATTTTAGTGTTTCATCATTACCGTTAAATTACTATAATATATTTAAGATTATTCAAATCACGAAATGAATGTTTCCGTGTTATATAAGTCTCTCATTGTGGATTCTAACTACATGTGAACACTAATTTATTTATGTTTCCTACAAAATGACTACACGGCATGAGAGTCCTGAAATAAATGTAGGAACGTGATCTCATAAAATTAGTAATGTGCCTACTTAGATATTAATTTAACAAAAAAAATCACAAAAATGTGTTGTTTAAATTTTTGATGTCTATTTCATCGATTTCCTTGCACACTATGGATCATTGACTTTATGCCAATATTTAAATTTATAATATTTCAAGTTCCTTATATTAACAATATTTTGAGTTTGTCCAAATTTTTGTAGACAAGGACTGGATTCAACTCCCTGGAGAGCCGTTAGCATTTTCATATTACAACAGAGATGAAAAACATTTAAAAGAAGAAAAAAATTGAAAAAATAACATTTTCAGGCGTTGCCTAGTATGTTGGTGAAATAATTCAATTAGATGAATCTCACCCGCATAAATAAAGGTTTCAGCTCTTTAACTTCACAAACATCAACAAATGAAAGGATTGAAGGAATATAGATGTTAAAATATGGGCAGAATGGTGAATGTTACACAGTGTGTAAAGTGGCCACTTAAACCAGCCATTGACATCCGTGTAGATGCCTAGACTTCTATATTATATTCTCTTAAATGTTCTTCATCTCTGTTGTAAAATGCTCCTTATATTATTAAAAAAGTCAGTGTGTGTAATATGCAATACTCTATGTGGTAGTAAATAAAAAGATAAAAAATACCGAAAATAATAAAAAAATACAATACAAAACATAATTAAAAATGATTATTTAAAAATACGACAATTTTCTTGGCAATTAAAATGATCAGCTTCCTGCGACAGGATGTCAATAAATATTATGAATAAAACATTTTAATGATTTAAAAAAATGGATGCAGGTGATACAAAATCTTTAATTAATATTTACCGTTACTCTGCAGTTTTATTTAAAATCGTTGCCATTTGTTGGATCCAATAAATGTACCCAATCAAACAAGTTTTTTTTCTGTATATGTTTTTTTAATTCCATGTTAGAATAAATTGTTTTCTAAAACCTGCTTCGTGAATATCTAATTCACTATAATAGGAACTAATGCAATATGTAACAATTTAAAAGTGCATTCTGCTAACACCTGCCACTGTTTATAATTGCACCACCTTACCTTGCTTATTGACTTTTGAGAATACAAATACTTTTAACAATGTTTGATTATGTCCAAATGCTTGCAGACTGGCTGGATTTCCTCCCTAGGGAGTTGTTCATATTTAAATTTATTTCAACATCTCACCCACGTGATAAAGGTTTCAGCTCTTTCACTTCACAAAAGTCAACAGATGGAAGAGTTGAGGAAATGTGGATGTTCAAACATGGGCAGAATGGTGAATGTTACACAGTGTGTAAAGTGGCCACTTAAACCAGCCAATGACAGGTTATAAGCCCTGTAAATGCCTAGACTTCCAAATTTCTCCTCGAAAACGTTTTCCCTCTCTGTTGAAATAAATTCAAATACTTTTAATTTATGTTAAATGCTCTAGATCATTTGAGTGTGTAATCTTGAGAATCTTCACTTGTACGAGTATAATGAAAAAATCAATAGACTATCAAACTAAGCAAAAATATTTTTTGTATCGTATTTCACATGGCTACTATTTTTTGCAATTTTATTATTACTCCGCACGTGACACCACTTGTTCTCTTCGATGAATTGTCTTGATTGGCGGGCTGACTTCCCGGGAATGAGAAATCTATCACAATACTCTTTTATTGGTTGATTTAGAAGAGCTTGTGACGTCATTTAAAGTGGTTCATTTTTATTTAATTTTTTATACATTTAAGAGAAACTTTGCCGTACTATACCCGTCATATTATGTATTTTAATATCTAAAATCTAAACTGTACAAACAAGCATTTCTTTTTTTCAAATCATTGAGGGAAATACAATATTTACTAAAAGTGATATGTATTCCATAATAATGTGTCTTTTGTACATACGTCAATAGTTGTGTCATTTTTAAACTAAATTAGATGAATTTGTATCAAGAACAAAAACCGAAAAGACTGATCAAAAAATAATATTTTAGACACTCCGGAACAAAAGTGTTTATGAGCATGTGGCTACATTACAAAAAAATGTGAATCATTTTTTAAGTGCGTATTTTTTATGTTTTTGCAGTTCGATTATTAAAGAATTATAATTCTTTTCAAAGTTTTGTTATCATTTCGGCGAATTGATCATGTCCAATAAATGTAATCCCAGTCTGTATAAAGTCACTGATCTCACCATTCATAACCCTGTCATTCATTGATTTTCCGCACATTCGTCTAAGCGACCGCATTTCGACGGCATTCGCTCTGCTTTCATTCTTTTTTGCCAGTTTCATGATTCACTTTCATACTCGTATGTGAGTGTTGAGACTAAAACCCCGCTGTGCACTGCCAGTCCAGCTTCAACATATTTTTCTAATTATTGTGTTAAAAATATATTTAACTTTTTGTACATAATGTTGTTTGTACATTGGTGGGCTTATTGCCAAATGGCAATTTCTTCCAACCAACTAATGAAATATTAGTTCTATTTTTATAATTCAAGTTACAAAACATATTTAATAGAAAATAAAAATTGAAAGCTATAGATATATAAAAATAGAAATAAACGTATTTGTTTATAAATTACCTTAAATCAAAACAATTACTCAATGGGAAAAAGGAAAAAAGAGGAGAGAAAAAAGGAGGAGAGATTAAGAAAGAGAAAAGAGATGTTTCTTCAGACGTGATTTAAACAGAGATCCTGTAGTAACATCTTTAATGGTGGATGGGAGATGATTCCTCAGTCGAGCCGTATGGACACTATATGAGTAAGAGAAGAAGGAGGAATTGTAGATGGGTATTAAGAGAGTGCTTTGAGAATTAGAACCAAGAGGTAAACTAGGAACTGATAAGTGTTGAAATTTTTCATGCAGCTTAATAGGAGCGTTAGGACTATGAAGTACATTGAACAGAAGTGAGAGGGAGTGATAGTCTCTCCGCTGTCTAATTTTGAGCCATTTCAGTTGCCTACGATAATCAGAAATATGGTCATATTTTCTAAGACCAAAATGTACCTTATGCATGTATTCTGAAATCGTTCAAATTTATCGAGTTGCTCACAGCTTAAATCAGTCACGGAAACATCAGCGTAATCTAGAATGGGTAGTAGTAATGCTTGTACCAGAGTGCATTTAGTATTAATGGGTAAGAATTTTTGCAACCTTCTAAGTGAGTGTTGACTGAAAAATATTTTGCGGCCTAATTCATTAGTATGAGCTCGCCAGCATAGATGTTCCTCCATTAGTACTCCTAGATTTTTACGGATTTCCTGTATTGAATATTGGTACTATTGACATTAAGAGGATTGAGTGAAGATACGTCTAGCTTACTAAGCAATCTTTGACTATCCGCAAACATAATTTGTGTTTTAGATGGGTTTTATAAGTAAACCATACTCTTTTGTCCATGTTCACATCAACATCAACATCGATTATATTGCTTCGCTATTTTACATATCATGTAGCAGTGGCGAGCCGATTTATGATTTATTTTATAGGTAATCTACAAAAAAATATAATTAATTCGTACCTACATATAAGTACATAATATGTAAGTAATATAAATGACTACTTTTTTTTTTGGTTCCATGAAAATCAACACACAAAACCATTAGTATTTACCACACGATATGCGTAGCTTTATTCTATACTATTTTTATACAATACTTGTACAAAAGTTTATTAAAAATACCACGGTGATATTAAGCAGATATTTCCATTATGATTTATTTTAATGTCAAAACTGAGCACGGGCTAATTCCTTTTAACGGTCACTGCAAACGCCACATGTCCTATCTATGTGATACATAATATGTCAACGGTATCCTATCAAAAAAATAGTCCTTCGGAAATAATGTTCGAAATACTACTTTCAAATAGAGAATCTTCTAATAATATTTGTAATCTGCAAGCTTGTTTTACTGCTAAAAAAACGCGACTAGTTTAAAGACGTAAAATATAGTGCACTTTTTTGTATGGAGCAATAAGCTGAGGTAGTCGACTAGTTTTATCGTTCACTAAGAACGGGCTGAGCGCTAGGCGCACTTTATAGATATTTTTTAGTAGGAAGATATAAACGGTGGTGATGATTTATAATATATAACCATTATTTTATTTATTTTCCCATAAACATGGTTACTATAAAACATTATTATCGAAAGTCAAATATAATGGTAAGCTGTGCATAATCACTTATTTAGACGATTCGCCCCTGTCGTGTAGGTACTTCTGGATTACCTTCTTTCAGACCAAACATATACCAAAGCTTATTATGAAGAGCTCCTTCGACAGCTTTTCTTGTTCAACCAATTTTTCCGTGTACATATGTGGGCACCACCAATGTGACACAAGTCCTCGGATGCGGTGTGCGGTGTGTGTTCAATTAAAAAAACAATTTAATGAATGCACGTGTTTCATGTTTCACTGGCAGCGGTCTGCATAATGTAGCTACACGTTACGTTTTATTGGTATTAAAGTGACCGTCTCTAGTCTCCGGTCTCAGCACTCAGCGCTCAGCGCTCAGCGCTCAGTACTCGGTAACAGTAACCCTCATCCCAAGGAGCAGATAAGACAACATAATGTAAAATGTTGTTGATTGTACTAGCCGACTATATCCTTTACAAGCAGTCACGACTTACTTGTTAACTTCGTACCTACAATCAATGTGGGAGTAGGGATTTATCCGTTTCCTCGAAAAAACACCTCGTTATTTTTACCATGGGAAGCGCAGCTGCACCATAGTTCAATTAACACCATAATTTAACACCTCATTTCATTTATATATATTTGCAAAATAGATGGAAATTAATTTTGATAAATCTGAATAAGCCAGTTAAACCATCCAATGACAGATATCATGCCCTGTAAATGCACAGGCTTCCACATTTCCTTCTCAGAAATGTTTTCCTCGGCTTCTGCAATAAATTTAGATCATTATTAACAGATTACAACAGAGATGAAGAACTTTATAGAGAAAGCAATATAGAAATCCAGGCATCTACAGGGCTTGTGACCTTTCATTGGCTGGTTTATGTGGTGCAAATATGGGCAGAATAGTGAATGTTACACAGTGTGTAGAGTGGCCACTTAAACCAGCCAATGACAGGTCATAAGCCTTGTAGATGCCTGGACTTCTATATTGCCTTCTCCGAAAAATTCTTCATCACTGTTGTAATCTGTTAATATAAACAGCTCCCCGGGGAGTTGAATCCAGTCCTTGTCTACAAAAATTTGGACAGACTCAAAATATTGTTAGACCATTATCATTATAAACATTATCACAAAATACAAATTTTTAATTATTTATTTATTATAAATAACCACAAAGTTAGTGCTTCAAATATAAAATTTACTGACAAGTAGTTTATTACAGATTTTTTTATACATCAGTCATCAGTTCCAACTCCATGGGACTAAAAGTCCTGTGTTGAGTTCGGACGAGTAATTATCGACCCAGACATACGAGTATATCACCACAAATATTATATTGGGTTTTTTTTATTTAAGAAGGTAAAACATGAACAGAAAATATTAAAGGAAAAATAATGAAACCCACTAAACCGCGAAACTGGCTTGTCAATTGCAGATTTCTTATTTGTTAAATTAAAAAAGTTTCTTAAATTTAAAAAGTTTTAAAAACTTTATTGAGAACTAAAGGCGTGCTATTTTTTTTACAAAATATATTTACAAAATTTTAATAAATGACTGTTAACATAAAATTCTTTCTTTTAAGATCTGCTTAGGAATCTTATTGAAAATTTTAGGAATTGTATAGTGAAGTGTTCGTTGGCCATATTTATTTAAAACCTCGGTACTGACAAGCCTTCACGTTGTGCTAGCCTTGTACTATGTATATGTATATATCTTTTCTGGTAGATACTATCAAACCGATATCTAGAAACAAATTGAAGACATAGAATAGGATTTACGGACAGGCACCCTTGCTTTTTAAAAAGTTCAGGTACCTTAGGTTCAGGTGATCAAAAACATAATAATAATTTTAAAATATATACATATATATGGCACATCAATGTGGTAAACAGCAAATTAAACATTAGGAAAATCATCAAGCAGTTTCCCACTTAAATCCCTCCCACTCTGGAAAATCCAGTCCTTAACTCCTCTCTTGAAAATATATATTTTTTTAGAGAACTTAATACGCTCTTCCAAAATATTAAACACTCTCGGTGCGATAAAGGGGGATAGATCTAAGCAAAAGTCATCGGGTTTTGGATATGACATAATTCGTGCTCTGGGAAAACCGATATTAATTATACTCGAAGAATTACTAGACAGGTGCCACCGTTTTGTAGCAACAATTCACGGACAGTGTATACTTGTAATGCCGTATTAAACAGACTCCATGAACTCGGCGATTGCTATTCCCACGTATCGGATATATTTAATGTAGGATTTTGTTCCTATAGAACAAACCTTTTGAACTTTTTTAAAGATAGTGAATGGTAATTAAACTTCGACTATAATTATTATTTGTAACAGTAACTTTATGATTTTTTCGTTTTTCTTTATCAGTCTGTTGAAATATTTTATTATTTTTTATGATTTTAACATTAATTTTTAAATTGTCTTAAACTTCCACTGGATGTGCTTTATATTTTTAAGGTTTGATTTTGGTTTTTAATCTTGGCAAAAAAGTCATGTATGTTTTCTAAAAATGATCAAACCAAATATTTTTATTTACTAAGTTTTGTAAAAGGCAATTTCGCCGTATACGAGTATGTTAATAAAATAAATAAATACTAAGCTTATGGTAAACAAAAAAAATAATTATCATTAAATTGTTTTAAAAAAAAACTCTAGCCGTTATCTACGTACGAGTGCGTCTTTTTTAATATATATATATATATATTTTTTATATTTTACATAATAGTCTTAAAATTAAAGTCCTGCTGTATTGTAAGCATGCAACTCGTCAGCAGATTTTTAAAAAAAAACATTACATTTCATACATATTATAAAATATACCGTACAACCCCTCTATCCACACTCGATATTGTACATTAAAGCACTAAATGCAGCGTTCCTTGACCATCTGTAACATAAAGGTAAGGTAATCAGTCTTACGCTTTAGGTGCCTGTCCAGGGAGTACAAAATGTTACTGTGATAAAAAACTACTTTTAATTCAATTGGTATTTTAGTTTGGCCTTATGGAGCATATTGATGTTCGGTTGTGAGACATGGTGCCTTTCCAAAAAAGATAAAGAAAGAGTAGAGGCATTTGAGATGTGGTGCTACAGAAAAATATTAGGAATTTTCTGGAAAGACCACATCACTAATGACGAGTTTCTCAACAGAATCGAAGAAGGTAGGCACCTAATCAAAACCATCTCAAAGAGGCGAGCCCGATGGATCGGCCACATTATGCGCCATGAGGGTCTCCTGCACGACATCATAGAGGGAATGGCTGAGGAGACAAATTATAGAGGGCGCCCCGACGGGAATATTTAGAGCAAGTGTGCAAAGATTTAAACTGCGCCTCATATGTCGAGCTGGAGAGGGCTGCAGAAAATAGAGATCAATAGAGGACGAGATTCTGGACTTTACTGCAAACCAATCCCCAGGATTCAGACTACGAAGAAGATAACAACTGAGATGTAGTACATTTTAGAGAAGGAAATGTGAAACTAACTAGGAATTAACTGGGCATACGACCTGTCATTGACTGGTTTAAGTAGCCACTTTACACACTGCGTAACACTTACCATTTTGCCTATGTTTAACATCCATATTTCTTTATTTTTCCATTTGTCAATTTTCGTTAAGTCAGTGAGCTGAAACCTTTATTGATGTGGATGAGATTCATCTGACTGAATTATTTCATCAACTAAGCAATGCTTGAAAACTTTTAAAAATTTTATGCTTCTTCGACTAGTTTGTTTCATCAGCAATATTTGTTTTTTTTTTAATTTAAAAGCATCAGTATAATTTATAAATGTATTCCCTTTAACTTAAGTTAAAAACATTTATACGCATCCAGCCGCAGCCATCAGTAAAACAAACTAAAAGTATCTATTTACTTTTCTTATTCCATTTTTGCAGGTGTTAACCTAACAATTGTTTATTCAAAAGCTATTTGTTTTCCTTCCTGTAAATTTAATGCTAAATCCTCCAAAGTCAACAACAAATATTTGGCCAGTCTTTCCTGGACATAAAGCACTTTGTAATCTCTAGAGAACACTCATTTCCTGGCAGTGACGACTGCCTGCACTTACCTGGACTCCAATAGACTAATGAATGCAGGTAACCGCAAATAACGGGGCAGTTTGCAACACCTGTAAAAACATCACAAGTCTTAGAAAAAGTCACCTGCGTTTGTGTGAGTCCCGTTAGGATATACATATATAATGGTACACAGGCAGTATAAAGAGACAGTAATTATTCATACTTATGTTATTCTTCTTAAAAGCTGTCAAAATACAATTTAAAGGGTGGCATTCATACATGCATGTACGTAAAGAATGAAATCATGGAAGGGTTATTTTATTGTCACGTTCTGCAGCCAATTTTTTGCCGCTTTTTAAATGGAAGCCAATCTCGGAAACAAATCTCGTTTTCATTCTGTCACGAGACTAAACTTTAAAAAATAAACGAGTAGGCGTATGTATTTAGTTTGATAATTATTTTGTGAGCGGACATCTGTTCACGGACGAATTGAGTATAAAAAAAACACGTACAGCTCGCGTGTTATAATCTTGTAGATGACGGATTGAGAATAGAAGAGCTTTATATGGAAAAAACAAGAAATCTTTCTGGACATGTTAATTTTATGCTGATCAGTAAGAATAATTACTATGAGCCACGGTTGAGGCAAGACATCTAGATACCAAAAAAAAAGAAAACGTGTATGTACTATCTATTAATTAATGCTAACTAAAAAAAAACAGTGGACGCACATACTACAATGTAGGTACATACTTCATATCAGTATTTTTAACCGTCTGAATACATTGCTTAAGATTTGAAATTTGATAACAGAGAGAAAAAACATTTTTGAAGAGAAATAAAAGATGGAAGTCTTGGCATTTACAGGGCTTATGACCTGTCATTGGCTGGTTTAAGTGGCCACTTAAAACATAGTAATATTAATTAATCCACCTATGTTAATTGGTTCGGCCGGATGAATCTCACCCGCATGTTAAAGGTTTTATCTCTTTTACTTCACAAAAGTCGGAATAGTTGAAGTAATGTGAATGTTAAAACCTAAACACAAGGACCTTAATTTTATTCCATCTTCGCATTACTCGCGACAGCGATCTCCCTAAACTAATTAAAAGTTGGCCCATGGGTGAGTTGTTTGGTAAATAACAGCATTTATCGATATTATTCCTGGCCGATTACCTTTCTCTCTCACCCTTCCTTTAACCCATCCTTATGGTACCTACTTACATCAAATTGTAAGATATTCAAAATTAAAAGATTTGGATTTGGAACGAAACAATCAACATTTTTGACACGTAACATTAGATTGCATAAAAATTTTTGGATTCGTAGGGCGTCGTTGTAAAGTTATCATAAATAGTAACGTAATAGCGCCCTTGAGGTGATTTTCACAAAAATGGCGCTATATAAATTATCGAAAAAAACGAATTTCATTCAGTTTTGTGAAATGTTGGAAATATTTAAAGAAAGTGAAGGAACACGAAATATGCACCTACTTTTGAAACGATGTGAATGTTCTTTAACTTTGGGCACAGGATGATGAAATGCACCATGAATTATATATATATATATATAATTCGTTTTTTTCGTTACAGTCCGCTTTTTTTTATCAAGGGTCGCCAGCCATTTGTCTAGTCATTAGGGGGTCGCGTATTCAAAAAAGTTAAAAAACACTGGTTTAAAATTATTTTTTAGCAGATTTACTTCTTTTTTGCCGTTTCAATCTTGGGGATTGGTTTGCAGCAAAGTCTTGCATCTCGTCTTCTATTGGTCTCTATTTTCTGCAGCCGTCTTCAGATCGACATATGAGGCGCAGTTTAAATCTTTGCACACTTGCTCCAAATATTCCCGTCGGGGCGCCTTCTATAATTTGTCCCCTCAGCCATTCCCTCTAGGATGTCGTGCAGGAGAACCTCATGGCGCATAATGTGGCCGATCCATCCGCCTCGCTTCTCTGAGATCGTTTTGATTAGGTACCTCCTTTCTACGATTCTGCTGAGAACCTCCTCATTACTGATGTGGTCCCTCCAGGAAACTCCTAATATTTTTCTGTAGCTCCACATCTCAAAGGCCTCTAGTCTTTTTTTTTAGAAAGGCACCATGTCTCACAACCGAACATCAATATGCTAAATACATATGTCTTGGCAAGTTGCTTGCGGAGTTTTAAGTTTACATTATTTGACTCAAAAATATTTGATTTTATGTTAAACGCGAGCCTTTCTTGGTGTATGCGGCAGTCGACTTCTCTTTTTGTTCTCCCGTCTCAGGTGATCCTGCTTCCAAGGTACACAAACTCTTTCTCATTTTTTAAAGTTGCTCCTGACATTGGTACATTCATTTATTTAGATTAACTTAAATTGATGAATTGTATTTATTATGATCATGCGATTTGATTAGTTTGTTTGAAAATGCTTTTCCTTGCTGCCAAGTATTTTGAATTTACTTAATTTGAAGCCCAAATTTACATACTAAATTAAATTTGTTTTAAATTACCAATCAAAAACAATATACTGTTCGGTTTTGGGACTCAGTTGTCAATGTATTCCTTGTAAACTATGTAACTCAATATTAACATATTGCATCAGAGATTATGAAAATTTAAGAGAAAGTAATTTAGAAGTCAGGGCATCTACAGGGCTTACGATTTATCATTGGCTGGCTTAATGACCACTTTACGCACTGTGTAATATCACAATTCTACCGGTTTTTACCTCATATTGGTGTTTGTGAAGTAAAAGACCTAAAACCTTAATTCTTATGCCAATTTCTATATTTCCTTCTCTAAAATATTATTCATCTGTATTGAAATATGTTAATATTAACAGCCCCCAAGGGGATTAAATCCAGTCCTTGTCTAAAAAAACTTGTAAAATCTCAAAACATTATGTATGATACAAACAAACGTATCTTTTTATATTTGATAAAAGTGAATTGTGAACTGTTTTTTTTTCTTCTTGTTTCTCTTTTTTTAACGTATATAAAATCATATGTAGGTATGTATGTTATTTTTATTAATTAATAAATAAATTTTTAGCATAAAATTATTTAAATCTAGAGTAATTTTCTTATGAAATAATCCTACAAACCTGAGCTTTCACCCATTGCTTTAACATTTATGTTAATTATTAAGAATTTTTATTTCAAATGAAAACCTCAAAACGAGTTTACATTTATAACTCATAATGCTTTATCAATTACAATCAAAGTAAGCGCAAATGATTAATATTAAACGAAATACTATT
This sequence comes from Micrasema longulum, assembly GCF_059751315.1. Taxonomy (NCBI): domain Eukaryota; kingdom Metazoa; phylum Arthropoda; class Insecta; order Trichoptera; family Brachycentridae; genus Micrasema; species Micrasema longulum. The sequence continues at coordinate 189,173 of NW_028279130.1, forward strand.
CAATAACATTCCTCAATACGCAAATGAGATTAAAGCGAATCATTATTACTCTTTCCGAATAAGTTTAATTAATGAAACTATTTAACGCGTTATGTTAGTATGAATGTTATTTTGTTCGATTCCTAATTGGTTGCAAGCCGAGCCGCTATTTACTACTGAGATCACCTCCCGTTCTGTTCTGTGCAATAAATTAATAGGTTGATTCTCAATATTACCTCTAATAGATTGCCCTCTAAAATGATTCAATGTACCACCGGTTCATTAATAGGATTTGTATGCTGCTGTGTGAATTACAGGACTGCATTCGGAATATTTTCTATTTGAATTAGGATTTGTATGCTAGTGTGTGAATCACAGAACGATCTTCAATTTATTTCTATTTATTTTGTATTTTAATTTGTATGCTGCTGTGTGAACTATTGAACCATATTCAGAATATTTTCTATTTGAATTAGGATTTGTATGCTGGTGTGTGAATCTCAGGACCGTTCTTACTATTTTTTTTATATTTTGTATTAGTAAAATTGTATTTTAACAATTTGGTTGTTTTTCATGTATTTATTTGGATTTGTATGTATGTATATTTTAAATTTATTATTATTGAAAACACGTTAGGGTTAGGTATATAAGAAATGTTATAAAAAAGAAATTAAATAGTAGAATAAGTAAATATAAAAAACATACTCAAATGCAGAAACATCAAAAAGAAAAAAAGCATGTACATTTTAACTATTTTTAAAAATAACAGAAGAGAAGCAACAATAAATGAAATTAAAGTTTATTTATTTGTTAAAATTTGCATGTTTAAACATAGGCAGAATGGTGAATGTTACACGGTGTGTAAAGTGTCAACTTAAACCAGCTAATGACAGGTCGTGAGCCCTGTAAATGCCTAAACTTCTGTATTGGCTTCTCAAAAATGTTTTCTTGGTATTTTTGTCTTAGTATTTTTACAGGACCTCGACTCTTGCTTTCTCACTTATAGATTACTAAGACAGGGTATAGTTTAAGCTTATAACCGAGTTGCACAGTTTAAACCCGCGCTGCGCCAGCGGGTACCCTGCAAGGAATCGGACCTTCCCTAGAAATTTACAAATGTAATTCTAAAAGTGATCAAAGTTGTTAGAAAACATATAAACGTGTTCAGGGTCATTGATAATAAGTAAATACTTCCCTAAGATTCTGTCAACATGTATCTACAACGATTTCAGTTGGATTTCATAGGCGGTCCTGTATTTATGTAAATATATAGACTTACTTGTACATTGTGTAGAGGAACTTGATCTATATAAATATGCAATAAGCTCCTCAATTATTAGGTACGACAAGACCACTCGCTGTTAGATTAGAAAGGTCATTTGGATATGTTTTATAATCCAGTTTGCAGGTGTGGTGGGTACATACAAGTACCAGTTGTATAATCACAGTAAGTGGTAAATGGACTAACTCCTAGAAGTTACCATACCCAGTAATATAATAGTATAATTAAAGATCACTCGTAACAACTATTGTCGCCAGTCCAGATCTAGTAATAATTATATTTGTATCTTACTGTAAATAATACTTTGACGTTTGGGTAGATATAAATTATTATGAAAATACACATTACTGACTGCATTATTATGCCTTTATTAAGGTAAAACGAATGTCTCGAGCAAGTAGAAGAATTTGTGTATCTGGGAAGCATGTTTTCAAGGGATGGAAGAGTAGGAAAAGATGTTGAAAGAAGAGTGAATGCGGGCAACAAAATGAACGGCGTACTAAGCACAGTAATTTCGAATAAAAATATGTCAATCGAAGCTAAACTGGCACTGCACAACGGAGTTTTAGTCCCAACACTTATGTATGGAAGTAAAACATGGAACTTGACAAGGAAGGATGGAAGCCGAGTGAACGCGGTTGAAATGCGATATCTTAGACGAATGTGTGGGAAATCAATGTATGACAGGGTTACGAATGATGAAATCAGGCGAGAGTGTAAATCTGAGTCAAGTATAATTGATAAGATTAAGAAAGGGTCTCTGGGATGGTTTGGTCACGTAGAACGAATGGACGACGAAAGAATGGTAAAACAAATTTATATGGCGAAAATGAACGGCAACGTGAGACGAGGACGACCAAGGAAGACGTGGCATGATCAGATAAACCAAAATCTTAAGTCTGGTCATGTCAAAAGCAGACAGAGCCGAAAGGGCATGTATGACAAGATGTATGAATGTGGAAGATGCTAGGAATGTATGCCAGGATAGACGTGTGTGGCGGTCCATTCTCTCTGCCTACCCCTACGGGGAAACGGCGTGAAGGTAGTAGTAGTATTAGGGAAAATAAAACTTTGTTATTTGTGTTACACAATTTTTTATTTTTTTTAATTCTATGACACTGTGAACAATATTCTGTGTTTACTTTATTAGTTTTATATCACCCGTCGATGGGAGGAGTGCTCTCCCGAAACCGTAGTAGTGTTCTTGTATAAGAATAAAAATTATGTAACACTAATAACAAAGTTTTATTTTCATAATAATTTATAATGAAGTGTTAAGAAGTGAATGCCGATTCTATTAACAAGATATGAATATATTTAAAATAAGTTAACAAATAAAATCAAATTACCAAAACTCCTATCAAGTACTCTAATATCTCGTCCTCTCACTGCAATAGGGTATTCTAATATATATATATATATTTTTTAAAGAAGCAAAAAATTACAATGATAACGGTATTAATATTTATCTCGTGCGACGTCGGATAAATTTTCTACAAAGGCTTAAAATATGCATAGTTTGAATTACGCGAAAATGATACGTATGACGCTTTGGCGCCAAACTTGTACGCGATGTTTATTAAGCGTAGTCGGCGGGCATAACGCGTGACGTCAAAATGACGTAATGCTAACTGCGAGCCGTTTTCTAGGTGCTCATTTTTGAACCCAAAGTTTATAAATGAAAACTTGTTGCTGTATGAAGACTTGTTTTGAACACATTTAGAGTTATATCGTTAGAATCTGAAAAATCTGTTCTAAATATGTATAATATTTTTTACGTTATTTCAAACCTGTGAAAATACCCTATTCATATTTAATTTTAAGGTAAGCTATAAAAAAATATCATTTATTTGTACCTACAAAGTAGGTACATAATATAATGTATATATACTATAAATTACTATTTTTTTCTGTGGTTCTGTGTGACACGACAACTCTCATTTATGAAATCAACTTAAACAACTTAACTTTGTGATATATTATATTGTGTAGCTATATTATCCATTAATTTAACACATAACTTATATAAAAAATTATAATTCAGTTAGTATTAGGTATTTTCATTATGATTGAAATGTCAACTGGCCGATTTGTTCTAGAAATGAATAGTGCCAAAAACGGCCGCGTCGAGCGCCACATGTGTTGCGAGTCATAATTTGTCAAAAGTATCATCTCAATGAAAAAAAGTTCTTAAGAAATAATGTTTGAAATATTGTTTTTCAAATCGAGAATTTTCAAAGAATTTGTGAAATCTGCAAGTTTACTCTCGGAAAAAAATCCCGCTACTGGGTTTAATGTGTTCAAAATATAGTACAATTATTTGTATGAAGAAATAAGCTGGAGTAATCGGCTAGTTCTTTGGCTCATTGCTGGCGCTGGGCGCGCTATATTAATATTTTTATTTATTTTAGAAGAAACATACAAATGGTGGCAATTTAGAAATAGTAATTATCTGTTTCCTTTTCTGTAAATTAAGTCACCGTAAAACATTATTATGGATAGTCAAATAAAATGATTAGCTGCGCATAATCGCTTCCATACACGATTCGCCCCTGATATACACATGTACAATATATACACACACCCTGTATTAGACACAATTACCCTAACATACCCTTACAAACACACCCTCACTTAATCGTATATGATAAAGTAAATGGTATTTTATATATCTAATATTAAACGTTATATCTGTGTCCGGGCGGGTTAAGAATACAGTTATGTATGCAAAATAGAACCATAACCCAAAACGAGTACTTTTAACTCGATGGCTGCTCTCCGGTTAAAATCCTTGAAAGGGAAATAGAGTGGGGAAAATTCCGCTTCTTTGTATAGTGGTTGACGAGTTTGCTTACTATTTATGAGGTTCTGAAGTGGACGTAAAATATAGATTTTTATGGTTTTCCGAACTGCAATGTTTTATTGCTCCTAGACTGGCACCCGAGGCATAAGACTGGTCACTTTATCTTCATAAAACAGACAATCAAACTACGCTGTATTTGTTTTGCTATAGCCGTGCTCTATGCACCACTGCATGCGGAAAGGGGTATGATGGTGATGTGCTTCTATTCTACTTATTTAAAATGTATCATTTTACAATTTTTATATTTTGTTAAACATTTTCTCATTCTTCTTCATTTCACACACAGAACTGTACTCTTAATCCGCCCGGACACAGACCTACAGACAATACGTAACAATTTTAAAATAGTTCGGTATATAGTTTATTGTGTTGGTGGTTGATTGGTAGACTTCGATTGATTGAAATTGTGTCTAATGCAAATATGTTAATATAAATTCTACATTTCATTTTATTTTATAAAATATCATCATCATTCCCCTTTCCACATCTAATAGTGCATAGGGCACTGCATTGATACACCACTCGTGACTTACCTTGATATTTTTTTGTTACATGAAGGTAAGATGGTCAGTCTTACTCTCAGGTGCCAGTCCGGGACTATGAAATATCATGGTGTAAAACACATTTTAAAATAAATATTTCATATCAACCATGCCGGGAATCAAACTCGAGTCCACTCGCATGGTAGGAAAACTTGCTGACTACTACACCACGTGGCCGACAATATAATATATATCTACTTTACCATAATTAAAGTCTTTCTAAGTCACTATCAAACTCTTTGAATAATAATTTTTTTTGCAACAGAGGGGGAAAACATTTTTGAAAAGGTAGTATGGAAGTCTAGGCATTTACAGGGCTTATGACATATCGTTGGCAAGTTTAAGTGGCCACTTTGTAACGTTCACCATTCTGCCTATTTTCGAACATCCACATCTCCTCAACTCTTCCATCTGTTGACTTTTGTGCAGTAAAAGAGCTGAAACCTTTATCATGCGGGTGAGATTCATACGGCTGAACCAATTAACATTGGTGGATTGGTTAATGTTAGTGTTTAAGGTGGCCACTCAAACCAGCCAATTACAAGGCATACACCTACTAGGCAACGCCTGAAAACAATTTTCCGATTTTTGTACTGCTTCTTTTACCAGTCAGTTAATTCAACAATGTTGAGTATGCACAAATGCTTGCAGGATGGCTGGATTTCCTCCTTTGAGAGTTATTAAAATCTGAATTTGTTGCAACAGAGAGGGAAAATAAAAACTTTCATTTGATATTGGGTATGATAATTTACTATGTAAAAATAATAATAAAAAGTTGAATTTATAAGTGTTTTTTTATATTTAGATAACTTTAAATTTTAAAATTGATGATTCAATTGTGTCTCGTTCTTGTATCTAAGTTTGGAGGTAAATTATTCTACCAAATCCCAAAAGGAACACTTCCACACTACCAGAAGCCAAACTAAAAGATAGGTCATGGGGTCTACCATAAATTTTGAATTCGGGCAAAGAAATTTCAGGTTTCTGGGCCCCAAAATATTCTATTTGTTACCCAAACATTACAAAACTATGACCCGAATGCAATTAAATAAATTTGTAAAAAAAATGGTTCCTGGATTTAGATAGGGAAAAATCGGAAAACTTACTCAAAAACATTCTAAAATAATAAATGGTATATTTAAATATTGTATAACTCTATAATAAATTAACTATTAGGCAGTCATGTTTTGTTTTTTTTTGCATTAAAATTTCTGCCTTAAAACAGGTTGTACCTAGTTAGGCAGACTAGACATAATCCAGAGCAATCTATTACTTAAGTATGTATGTAGTAAAACAAGAAATTGATTTTTTTTGTTTGTAATTTTAATTTTAATTTGTTTATTCAGAAAAACAACAGCAATACAAAAAAATATAAACAACATTTTAAAAAAAACATAAAATAAAGCCAAATCAGTTTTCCACATAAATACAATTATAAAAATCCAGTTCAGTTAGATATGAATTCATAGAAGTGCATGTGTGCGAGTTTTTTTTTGTGTGAGGATGCGTGTGAAAAAGTGGAGTGTGGTTTTGGTAGGTATGTGAATATGTGTGTGATTGTACAAGGGTGTGAGGGTAGGTTTATGGACAGGGTGAGTGTGTGTTTGATATGAGTGAATAGAAACAACTTGAATTTATTATGTAAAAATATTTTTTTATAAAGAAACATAATTTTTTTCATTTAATAGTTTTTTAATTTTGGTTTTAAAGGTGAGTTTACTGCAGTTAAATATGTCTATGTTATTGAAAAATACATGATTAATATTATTATTAAATCTGCTTTTTCCAACTGACTTTTTTCAGTAGATAGCGTTATGTTTACAATCAACGAATAAACAAATCCTCAATATTTAGTAATGTGCTTTTAAAACTAGAAATATCAAGAACTAATTGAACCTTACAATCAAGGTATTTTAATATGACTAGTAGTTGATAAACTGCCAACGAGATAAAATGTAAATTTTAATGTTTCAAAGTCACTCGATTAAAATATTGTAATGCCTTTAGTAAGCGCATAGGATGCATAGTTGTATTTGATAGCCAACAACCACCACCTGCCGCAATAGAAATTACTTCTAATGGAACCTGAACATATTCTTACTAGATTCCTCTTAGATCGAGTACTTACAATCATCTACATAGCCCAGCGGCAGGTGCATCTCTGAGTATCGTTATGTCAGGAGCTTAAAACCTTTAGGTTCAAAGTTAAATATTTAAGCTCAATTTTGTAATTTGATGTGTGAAACTCAGAGGTTCGGTTTGATCGTGTCCGGATTTTTTTTCGCCAAGACAATTGACCGCCATTCTTGTATATGCACGATTATGTTCGCCACAGAATTTTTTCGCCGGTACCTACATTTGCTCGTCAAATAATTCATCAACAGATTATTTAAAAGAAAACTTTTTTTTCGGTTTTTTCCGATAAAAAATATAAAAGTATACAATACTACTAAATACAATTTGTATGTAAATTTACATTTACATTAACGTTTCTCATTGTGTAAAAGAAAAAACCGTTCTTGTGTATATAATGGGAAGTGACGTCTTACAGTAATTTATTTATTTTATTTCTAATTATTAATATTTTTAGCATCACATTTAATGTATTTTTTACTAAACAAATATAAATATCTTTGTTTTTCACAACTTATTTTTTATTTTTCCTACCGACCAGTTTAAAGGTACACAAATTCTTTATTGTGGTTTTAGTTCTGAATCATATCCTATTTTATTATATTTAGTAAAGAATCTTATCCTATTTTATTTTCTCAGTGTTTTACCAAATATTAAATCTAAACATATGGAGCTAATAAGCCAAGACATTTTGTCATGTTGTTCTTGTTAAGATTGGAGGTGTGAAGTGTGATTAATACGATCTTTAAAACTAGTCAGGAGTGGACTCAAGGAAATATTGTTTATTTGGTTATTTTTTTTTTTTATGACTTGATTTTTTAAATGTTACAAATTTAGGTAAAATGTGTGAGTATGAGTATAGATAAGGGAAAACAAAATAACTCTGTCAGATAAGTTAAAACGCTATATCAGAAAAGTCTTGAATATGATTTTTTTATAGTCCATTTTCAAATATGTTCGTCGTTATTGTATTAATATCTATATTATTTAAATTCCAACATAAAAAATAAAAGGTTCTCAAATATGCTTGAAATTCAGACTATTTTTCAAAAGCCGTAAATAACTTGTGTTGGAAAAATGAGAATTGGTTTGTGATATAGTGGGATTTGAAACTCAGAGCTTTGGTTGGTGAGTCACAACACTACCACGGGACTACAATCCAGTTCTATGTAAAATTGTAAAATGTTCAACATAAAATCAATATTTTAAATGTATTTGGTATGATAATTTTTACTAGTTGTTACGATACGAGTACATACGAAAAACTTAAATATCTTTTAAAACTTTTCTTATGAGAGAACACTTTTTATTCCTCGACATAGCACATCATTTTTCAGCTATTTCTTTTCCGTTCAAGGTCTTTGGAATGAGCTACCTCTTCATATTGAAAATGCACTTTGCTTAGCCACCTTCAAGAAACACCTAACTTAGAACCCGAACCCCCATTATTTTATTGTTTTTTCTTCAATATGTTTTTATTCATTTCCTTTCTTTGGTTGATCTTTCCCTCTCCTTCCAAACTCATTACTCATTACCTGATCCCAGATTTCTTATCCTTTAATATGTATAGCAAAATGTACTTTTATTGAGGTTAATGAGTGTAAGCCTTATCTCCCCATTAACAGCTGCTATTTTTAATAAAAGAGATTTTTTTATGTATGTATCATTGATATATATTTTGTTTCTAGTCAAAATTTTTGATCAGTCTGTTTTTTGGCTAGAAGATATTGCTTTTAACAATATGTCTTTCAAAGTACTTATTTTTTGTACTTGAAGATTACAAAAAATAATATTTTCAAACTTAGGCAGAATGGTGAATATCATACAGTGGATGAAATGATTATTTAAGCAAGCCAATAAATAATAGCCATAAGCTCTGTTAATTATCTTCTCTATATAATTAGAAATAGAAATTGGCGCCACGACGCTTACGATGCCGACGGTCGCTTCGTTCTGAAATTGACATCGATCGTAGCTTGATTTTTTCAAATAAAATTGTAATTCAATTTTGATTAATAAACAATACAACTACGTATTTATTTTAAATATCTTAAATAAATTACATTAACTATGCCAACCGGTTTCCGAACATTAGTGTTTTTTAGTCAAAATGCTTAAAAATAAACTAAGATTAAATATTTTAAATAAATAACACGTAGACACCTAAAAATACATGATTTTCTAAAATGTCACATGTTTATTCTTTTATTTTATAATATTTATAATATAATTAATGTCTTAGTCTAATGTCTTAGTTTATTTTTAAGCCTTGACTAAGGCACAGTCATGTTCTGGAACCGGCAGGAATATAATTTTTTTGTGATTTTAAACAAAATAAATACTAGTTTTCTTATTTTAAATGGAAAATCGGAAAGTTAGTACTTAAAATATTATTCTACAATTCTGACCCGTTTGCGGAATTGTGTTTCTCTTTCCTGATTGAAAAGTACTTTGGACATCCTAAAGAGTATATATTATATTCTCCATGAGAAAATCGTAATTCAATACGTTTCTTGAACAACACACCTGCATGTAATTAATAAAACAACAAAAAACTATACTGATCTTAGACCATAGTTTGGATTTACTTCTAAATGGCTAAAAAGCGATTATTTTAAATAAAACACACGTGTTTATTACAAATATGAATAATAAAGATGAAAATTTTAGTAAAATAATCATTTAAAATAAAATATGGTACAAATATGTTTTTTTATAAAATAAAATAAAAATATTTAACTACAATTGTTGATGTAGGTTAAGAGTGTGAAATTAAAAAAATATATTAGAACTTGCATTATTGATAGAATCAAAAAAGGGGTGGTGCGTTGGTTTAGACATTTAGAGCGAATGGAGCGATGCAGAAAACGAGGAAGACCGAGAAAGACATGGCACGATCAATTCCATCAAATACTTGAAGATGGACATGTCAAAAGTAGGAATAATCAGCGTGCGTGCATGAGAAGATGTATGAATGTAGAGGAAGCGAGGTCTGTATGCCAAGATAGAGTGTTGTGGCGTTCTATCATCTCTGCCTAC